>NC_055957.1:21721339-21866339 GCF_018492685.1 Alosa sapidissima
GACAAAACATTAAATTATTGCACTGGTAATGTCTTTTCCCCCTCTTTCTCAATTCAGAGGAAAAAAAGCAAGGATGTTCTGGAAATTGCCAGAGGCAATATTTATCAGTCTTAAATCCTGTGCATAAACCTGCAGAGTGAAATGACTAGCAAACGAACCGTGGCACCTCCACATTGCATCCACATTACATATGGTGGTCAATGTCAGGAAATGATTCTTTTTTTGTCAGATTGACAGGCTGTGCACAAGCTCCATTTCTGCTCCGAAAACTTAGTGTGTGTGTGTGTTGTGTGTGTGTTGTGTGTGTGTGTGTGTGTGTGTGTGTGTGTGTGTGTGTGTGTGTGCGCATGCATATGTGTGTGTGTGTGTGTGTGTGTGTGTGTGCGCATGCATATGTGTGTGTGTGTGTGTGTGTGTGTGTGTGTGTGACAGTCTGGAGCTGATAAAAATCCCATTTTGTCTCACTATTAAACAGGCCAGTCTTTTGTTCAGTGCATTCTCATCCTGTTGGAATGTGCAAATCCTCCTCTGCCTGCGTCTGGCCTTGGGAATGAGAAGTGCTGGAGACTCTGAAGCCCTGGGCACTGAGGTGCAATAATGCCTTTGATTTATATTGCTCTTATGTCAGCAGATTTATGGCCCAATGCTGCATGACCTCCTGTCATTGCCTATACATATTCAGCAGCCGAGAAAGCGGCGCTTTTTATTTATATATTTAACACTTCTCCACTCCTTTATGGCATTTATGGCCTATGACTTTGATAGCAATTAGCTCATATAGATGATCCCATTATTTTAATTGAACTGTATATGCCACCATGATATTGCAAAGCACTAAAATTTATGGTGTTGTGGCTTCCTGCTTTATAAATGTGGATGAGTGTTAGGGGTGTGGGGAGTGGACTGAGATAATTTAACCGGGAGGAGAAACAAAGATATTCTGGAATATTCTGGAATGTTAATGGCCATTCTGTGGCATTCATTATGCATCGTGTTGGCAGTCTGGAGTTCTTCAGAAACCTAGAAGATCTAAACTGACTGATGTTTGTTTAAAGTGGACTGGCATGCACAGAGAGTTTTGAGTAATGTCTGGACGTCTGACCGTGGAAAGAAAGAGACGGGATGATTTGAGACAAGACCCAAACACAGATAATCATTCCAAACACAGATATCCCTTCAAATATCATCATCTTTGATGTGAGAAAAAGTTCAGAAATACCAGTAACCAGTACCTTCAGTTTATTACATGGCTCTTCATAATGCTGCAGAATGCTTCATTAACTTGAATGGGCCTTCCCAACGTTCGGTGGTCTGCTAATTCTCAATAACAGACCGTTGCTAAGTATAACAGGCCGCTGTCAAGGAAAATGGGCTTTCTGCTTCTATTTCACGTCTTTCATATCACTACGCAAGGACTGGAACTTCATTCAAAAGTAAAAGCAGACGGTTGATCAGCTGTGTTCTAAAGAATGTTTGATTCAAGTTCAGCGTGTGCTGTTGTAGAACTATTTGTTTCTCACCAAAAGCCACGATGAAACGGTAACAAATAGGCTATAGCCTAGGCAATGTAGGCTAAAGAGTCACATCGTGGGGAGTTTATTGTTTCGTTTTGGCAAGTAGCCGTGTAATAAGCGGGATAATGTATAGAACGCCAGTCATTATTGGGAAAATAAGTCTCTTCAGGGCGGAACAAGACCCCTCCGCTGCAATAATGACTGGTGTTCTATACATTATCCCTTACATAAAAAACTACCTTGGTGCTTATTTGGGTATAACAATGCAAAGGTTCCCCCTTGAATTTATTTTGGCCACCTTGAGGACTGGTTTGAAAGGGCTGGCAGCAGTTACAGCCACACAACCCAGACAAAGGATAGGGGAACAAAGCCCTGCTGTTTGCGCTGGCCCATAAAGAGGAGGTGCTGTTTGTTTACACATAGCGAGGAGGTGACAGGAGACCTGCAGTTGGCCCAAACCACTTCAGCGTGGCATAAACCTGAAGGAGATCTGATCCAAAGAGAGATGGTGTGTGTGTGTGTGTGTGTGTGTGTGTGCGTGTGTGTGGGGGGGGGGGCGTGAGAGAGAGAAAAAGAGAAAGAGTGGTGGAGGGGTAATGTGGACCAGCCCTCAGGTAGTTTCAGTTCCCACGTACAGATGGCGGGGGTACCGTCCAGCCCCTGTGGGGAAGCTTTACAATGTCAACAGGTACAGATCACTGGCAAAGATCACCGCAACAACTCACCTCACAATGCATACAGAGCACCAGCAGAGGAAACAGAGATGTGGATCCCTGTTTGGGAGAGGGAGGAGAGTCATCTAAATCAGTAATTCTGCATTCTGAAAACATCCTGCGTATGCACGTATGCATTTGAATTTAAGTTAATATGTGAAATGGACTAGCTGGCTTATTACAATTGTGCCATGTATGTCTATCTGGATGTGTTCTTAGATAGATGTGTGTGTGTGTGTGTGTGTGTGTGTGTGTGTGTGTGTGTGTGTGTGTGTGTGTGTGTGTGTGTGTGTGTGTGTGTCAGCCTTGCATATATATTCAGCAGGGCTATCTGTTCCCTGTGTAAGAGTACACCATGGTCTTCTGATGCCATACCTGATTGATTGTTATAGCTAAGAGACTGGAGCAGCCAGGTACCTGATATCACAGCCCTCCCCTCCTCTGCTATGGACAGCTATTTCCCAATATGAACAATCTCTCTCAGTCTCTCTTGCACAAACACACACACACACACACACACACACACACACACACACACACACACAGTAAATGCACACTCACACTCACTTTCCCCCAGGTGGCTCTAATTGGGTCAATGTATTAGGCTATTGTTTGAAAGCCATGCCAGAATCAGTCAATCTGACAGTATTGAAGGTACATTTATCAACCCGGTTCCTATGAAGCGTTAAAGACATGGGCCCTCTGCACATAAAGCATCACATGCTCCAATGAGTTTAACAAACTCCAATTACGTAAAACCAGCAACAGAAACATAGCTTCCTTAAAATGTAGCAGGGTTTTAAATTAGAGATGTGATGGTGATGATACAGAGTTGCAAAACAGACATGTTCCTAGTGCAGTTGTATGTAAAACACTTTCTAATGTTCATAAATATGTAATTAAAATAAGGCAACATCAAAGGCAGCCGTCATTCTGAAGGACCCATTTTACATCAGTGGAAAGGCTCTTACTGCATTAGTTTCTTAATGTTTTAAATAATAAGTATCTCCTGTGTCACAACCATTGTATGTCAACACCGTCACCAGAAATCTGAGGAAATTATTTGAAATGTTTGAAAAATTGAAATTGAAAAATAATTCTAATTCGTTAAGTCTGACTGATGACAACTGATCAAATGAATGTTTTTCTTCTTCTTATTATTATTTGCTATTATGAAATTGTAGGCTAGGAGAAAAATGTAGGACATTTTCTGCTAAAAAGAATGTGCTTGAAACATATGTGTAAATTGATTTGTGTCTGATGTAAGCTAAAAGGTAATTTAAATAAAATAAATAAATAATAAATAACAACGTTGGGATGCTATATCTAAGCATATCTCTGCACATCAGTGGGCTTTATGCTACAATTAATGTAATTTGTCTTCTATAAAAAGATTTCTTTTTTAATTTAGCATATTTTTAGTCCCATATTCCAGGATTGACTTTCAGTTGCTACATGAGTCTCCTTTGTTTATTTGGTTTACATTTGGTGCTGCTTACATATGGAATGTTTGGTGTTTTCCTTTCCTTATCTCATAAAATGGTTTCATATTAATCTATGCTACATCACAGTGAGGGCACATATGCTAAACGTACCAGCAGTCAGAATGTAACCGGATAACAATTTCAAAAGAACAGTTATTCCCAGCTCTCCACGGAATCTCACTGTGTTTGATTATCTGCTGTTTGGGGGAGAATGGAGCACATTCACAGTCCTTATTCTCAGAATATGTGTGATAAGTGGTTCAGTTCTTTCTAAAGTGACAAGTCTGATCTGGTTGGGAAAAAAAGACAGAAACAACCACATGGCTTTGTGCACTGCTTACACTTTGATTTCACAGTGCCCTTGAACATTAACACATGAGAAACACTTCAGGAAACAATGCCCCATTTGTCAAAACATGAGAGCGCGTTATAGCTCATTGAAAGAAGCCTCTCAGTTAAATGGAGAGAGAGCATTCCTTTCAATCTTCAACCGCGATCTTGAATCTTAATGAGTTCCATCATATGAGTGGTATAAGTCTTTCCGTCTTTTTCCAAGAGTACAGCAACCTCTTCTCATTTTGGTACCCCCAGGAAAAAAGCAGTTATTAGTGGATTCAAACAACTGTGGTTTCCACACTTGCATTTCAACATCATGTCCAATGTGTGCAAAATTATCTGACTAATTAAGAGATGAATTTGACGCTTTCACTGATTTCATTGCCGAAGAGACATTACCATCAAAGTTATCCATCTGTCTGTTTGACCTAATGATGTTTTTGATGATCAACCTTGTGGACATGTGCAGGGCTCAGCAATGGCCGGGGAAGATGACAGCTGACGGCGCTCCAGGCGGCCAAGTGATGCGCCCTGGCAAAGCAGTTTCCTGTTCAGTCAACAGTGTCTTCCCAATGACTTCCATATGCCCCCAACAAATGTATGTATCCTGACATATACTGTATATACATTGTGTGTGTGTGTGTGTGTGTGTGTGTGTGTGTGTGTGTGTGTGTGTGTGTGTCTGTGTGTGTGTGTGTGTGTGTGTGTGTGTGTGTGCATGTGTATATGTGTGTGTATGTGTTTGTGTGTGTGTGTTTATTTGTCTGAGACAGAGAGAGAGAGAGAGAGAGAGAGAGAGAGAGAGAGAGAGAGAGAGATACTTAATTTCTGCCCTTGGCTTGACCATTAGCACAAAGCATATGTGTGGCAGAAATTATTTTGACATATGTCATTCCCTTTTTTGAAGAGAATTCTATCATCATGAACTTGTTCTGTAAACTTCTGTTTGTAAGCAGTTCTCTCAGTCTTAAGTCCAAGTCAAGTCTTTAAAAAATGTTGATCAAACTATCCAAGAATCATACTTCTTTTCTTTTTTTTGACATTCACACAGTATAGTCCCACCACATAGCTTTGTGTGAACTGTGTGTGGAACTGCAAAACAATTGTCAATAAAATTCAGCTGCACATGAGACAGTCGACAATGTGCACCGAAAAATCAGCAAAGCCCTCTCTTTTTGAGACCACACAATTTCAGAAGAGATTAATGACCACACCGAGCGGTAAGCACTTGAAACACAGCCTGAAGGAATAGGTGAAGTAGCAATTCAGACAGTGCAGCAACACAAAAAGATGTATGTGCCATGAACCAATTAGTAAGCCATCAGCTCCATCATCGATAATTAAGCTGTGGTGGGAACCAAGGCTTTGGGCTCTTCAGGTCTATTTAGAGAGTGTTGGGGAGCAGACTTCCAAATGGAACTCTTTTAAGGGAGGTGCTTAGTCAGTGCACTGCATCCGTGTGGAGTACCTGAGCTCCTATGGGTGAACGTTGTGACGTGCATGCAGTATATGATGTTTTATTTAGACGAGCTCTGCCCCAACCCAAACAGTAAACCTCTACTGACAGTTTAATTAACTCCACAAATATTCATGGCAAATTTGAAATGAAATTACAACCTTACCTTCAGATGTGCTTAAAACATAAGTCACAAGCAATCTGGGATGATGAATGGAGGGGAGTCTCCTCTGCTGTGTCACAAATTATCATGTGAAAAATTACGCCAAGAAAGAAAGAAACGCCAAGCTCATCAGTCATAATGTATCAGCAAAAAGCCTTTTCATGCTCTACACATCGCATTCTTCTAAGTCATTATTCTCACTCAAGATAAGGACACACGGGCCCCATAGGGGGAATTGCACAGCTGCTTGTGTGTATGACAGGTGTGGGGTCAGTGTATGGTAGTGCCTTTTTGGTTCGCACTGATATGGCCATCTACTAGACTGTCAAGTCTTAACAAATGAATGTGTAGTCAGCAAAAACAAAAGTTGTCACTTTTCTGAATCAAAATGATGAATATGAATGATATGAATCAGGATATATTTGTACAGAAATGCTATGGTTTAATTTGTTTTACAAATTATTGAAATATAATTTCATATTAAGGGAATTACACAATGCAAAAAGTAAGTTAATTTACATTTGAGTGGTCGTTGCAGAAAATCAAGAAGCTAATGTATGAATTGGATAATTACTGTAGCTCACACAACACAGTCCAAAAGGCCCAAGTCACAACAATATTTTTTATGATAATATATTTTAATGTTTTTGATTTCAGGGGAGGGGGTGAAGCCTAAGGTTGTCTTTCAGACTTTAACTTTTAAGTGTCTTGTTTAGTTTAGCCACCTTATCCACACTGCCGTGCGTAGGCAGCACACTAGGCTGTAACTGCACTTCATAAGGCATGCTTCGTGCAGAATCTTAACTTAGGAACATTAGAAAGGTTAAGCACAACATGCAGGCAATAAAATGAATTAAGATGGTCATTAGGCTTCTGTAGTAGCAACAGCTTCAGAGATAACTCAATTCCGTTATCCCACTTCAAGCCGATCCAATAGCAATAGCAATATCAAGCCTTATTTTAGCAGCTCATGATAAATTGTATCTTTTTGTCAGCAGCTTGGTCAGATTGAAACTGCCATCCTTTCAGCAGCATCTACTGCAATAGTCACAACCCAACAATGGCCTATCAACAGAAACCGATATGGTTATGAATGATGAATATGCATCTTGCCTCAGTATAGCATATCTCATCAAATCACATTTTACTGGTTTGCTTTTGTTTATTTATGTTCTATATGCATTTTATTGATCTGATTTAGAGATGTAAATTTTCCAAAACACATTTTATCACCTATTTGTTAGCCATTTCTCCCACATGCGCTCTCTCTGTCATCATGATGTACTTGCAGAGCAAATGATTTGAGCTGGGACCCCACAATGTCCACAGCTTGCAGTCTGTGTGGTGTTAGAGCTCAACTGAGCAGATGACAAATCCGTGTGTCTGTGTGTCTGCACATGCCTGCATTTCCTTGTACCCAGATGAATGAAATATATGTATATTGTATGTATATTTCCCATAACATACAGAAATGTAGACATACATTTTCAATGCAAAGGTATGTCTGTTTTCTTTACTCTGATTACAAAGTGACATGACTGTTCAAACCATACAAGAATGTAATGCAGTGTGGAACCTATTGCAATCCATTATATTATAGCCTTTTTAACTCAAATATTTATGAATGCAAATATTTTGCCTTTTTAACTGTAACTATTCAGCTGGAGGGAGGGGGCATGTTGAGCTGAAGTGTCAGGTTGCCCTGTGATGCTGCCATGCTGTCAAGAATGTGCAGCTTTGCTCTGCTTGGCATTTTACACAATATGCCCTGCTGTCAGTGGGTGAGCCAGGCGGATAACCCCTAAATGAGAAGTTTATGAGCTGAAGTGTGCCCACTCCTTCCCCGCGGGTGGTAGCCATTGCACATCTGAATAATGCCAGTCGCCCCGCATCTCATCTCTGGACCTGCTGAGTGTTGGCCGGGGCACCCAAAGAGACACGAAGGTGCCAGCGTGCCAAGCGTTTGCCAAAATGATGCCAGTGAACAGCCCTGTTTTAACAGTGCCACTGTCACAGCTAATTCGGCCACGGGCAACATAATGAAACAATTAAGCAGATGTTCTCATGAGCTATCTTGGCCAACCCCATGGAACAGTTTGCATGACAGAAGGGGTTATCTTCCCGCCTGTAATAGCTAGACCAGTGTAGTGGGACTGTCCAGCGGATTATGCCTCAACACTCAAGCACTGATTAGGTACAGTAGGCCTATACTCCCGGCTGCCCAATGCAGCAGTCAAAGATGCACTTCTCACTTTACAGTGAGGATCTACATTCCAGACATTGTAAACTCTATGAAAAATTCATGAACTGATGTAAAAACTGAATAATACCACCTCCACATTTCACATGTGATGATGCAGATTAGATTAGTAATATAAAGTATCAAAATTTTAGTAATAAAAAACAGAGCTATTGTCCAATTACTTTCTACAGGATACCATATATTTTTGTAATGACAGAAGCATGAACTAGCAGAACAAGAACTAATATGTTAGCATATGAGGAGAGGTGCTCATTTCAGTTTTGGATAGAGTATGGCATCTGTGGATTGAGTATGGTATCTGTGATGGTGTGAGTGGTTCATGTTTTTAAATCTAATAAAGGATCCCACTTTGACAAGCTATTAATTCAGACATTGCTTTAATGATTTAAAGTTGCATATACCTCATGTAATAATTGTATTTTTGTTGATGTCTAAGTGACACATTGGCTTGGGCGCCTTCGAACATGAGCCATGGTGTTGGTCTTTTTCTATTTTCTTTATTTTTTGTGGGTAAACTGTATATGTAACTGCATTACTAATTGTCTTATGTGGTGACACATGTGTGATGGATAAGGTGATACTTAGGCCTTGACAATTAGTGTGAATGGGCTCAGCTGATGAATGATCAGCTGAGCAGGTAAAAGGCTCTACTTATACACCTGAGCCACAGCAAAATGACATTTGCCTGAGGAAGACCCAGTCGGGTCGAAACGTTAACACATTAAATATATGGGAGTTTTAGCAGGGTGCGGGCATTTCATTCCTTTGCAGTTCTAGTTCCATTTGCCCTGCACCTCACCGGTGGGGATGTGCACACCTCCACTACTACTCATTGCGCCTTCGAACATGAACATAAATTGCTTGAGGGGCTGCCATTGTTGTGACATTGTTTAAACGTTGAAATTCCGCCTCCGACACTGCCAACCAATACCAACCTTGGGCCAACGTGTGCTTGCTATCTGGGTAAAGCGAAGTCTTTTAAGTCGAAAGTTTAGAGTTAGCTTTCAATCAAACCGCTAAGTAGTTGGCTACAGTAGCAGTTACAACAGAAAAGGTATACCTATTTTGTGCTGTGGTGCTGAATATGCCCACTATTTCTAACAATACTAGGTAAAAACTTGCCTACTATTTCTAAAAATACTAGGTAAAAACTTGCCCCTGTTGCTCTTGGGTGCTCCTTGTTGGTGCCCCCCCCCCCCCCCCCCCCACCACCTTTCTTATGCAGCCCTTGCCACTTAATCTACTAAACCCCTCTTCTACTGCACTTTTTACCCCCCCCATAAATGCACAAATAGGCTGACACCAGACATAATTTCACTGCATTTCTTACATCCAGTAACTATATGCATGAAAACTATATGCAAGAAAAATCTGAAGAGAATGGTAAGCTATCACTTAGTTGATATCTTATAGATGGTGTCTGTACAGCCTTGGCTTACATTATGTTTCACAAAAGTATAATTACATTGGCTTACTTATGTTTCACAAAAGTATAATTTTACTTGTGTTCACATGTCCTCTATGTAGATTTCATCTTTGTACATTGCACCTATAAATTCATCCAAAATCTAAGTGCCATTGTTTTGTCTGTGAGTGAATGAATAGTGCCATAGAATTTCATTTTTCTTTGATTCTATGGGCAATGCAGTTGGTTTGTGGATTTACATTATCCTTTACAAAAAAACTATAATTCTATTTAAAAGGAATACTACATTTTGGGACATGCTATAAAAGTGTAGTGTTTAGGGATATAGTATATAGTATAAGTCCATCAATGATACAATATCCTTTAAAGGGACCATAGAGCTATTCCTAGCAAATACAAACTATAGTTATGAACATATGAACTAACATAAGCAGACATGTTTTTCTGAAGCAAAAGAGGATGTTTACCAGGTGCTTTGGCAGCTTCAAGTGAAGTGGGCAAATTGATTCATTCTTCATCAAGTTTAATGAGGAAACAACCTGCCTGTTTTGCAGAGAAAATGTCTAATGTGCATAAGACCAGTCTATGAAAGGGAGAGAAAGCATCATTTAACCTCAAAGATATCTCTCAGTAGAACACTTCTCAAAAGCCAGAACATTTTAATTATATAGTAGGCTATTGTATTGTTATACACTGATAGTGTGCTACACTGGGTTGGTATAGTTTCACACCATGTATATATGTACATATAAATACCTAGCTGTTTGTTTCTAACCAAAGAGGGGCATTCTTTGATTTAAGAATTTGTATCAAGAGGTTTTTAATCACTTTGAGGCAGGATTTGGGCATTGATTTCTTGAAACAACAGAGTAATGCTATGAGATGTAATTTGATATTACTTATTTCTGTGGACAAGAAATGCCTTCTTGATTACACTCTGATTATGCTTGCAGATTAGTGTATGGGGCTTATTAAAAGAGCTCTTTGTGTAAATGATTGAGTGATTGGACTGGACTGCCTGCTGTTCACACACATTGGTCTTATTCCTTTTTCGTATGTCTTGTGTCAAAATAATCTATTCCAAAGATTAAGTCCCCGGGAGTCTCTATCAAAAAAAAAGAACAGAAAAGTGAAAAGTTTTTTTTTTTTTTAATAAAGCTGACTGGTTTTACACTGGTTTAGGTTTTGCATGCTCCCATGAATTAGTGCCTTTGTTAAACACATTCCAAAGACCTGTATGTCAGGCTGGCACAATTAACCTTGCGCTGCATGTGGATAAACGTCATTCAAATCTCTTTATGGTATTAGACCATGCTGTCCTGAACTTCCACAAGCCCTTTGATCAACACGCTCTCAGGCATATCTATGTTGACAGTGCTGCTGGGAAGTGGTCATTACTCTCTCCAGACCGATGGGGAATCTGTATCATTTTGAGTCATGTTCTTCCCTATATGGACGGACTATTTTCCTCTTGAAGTAAACATCTGGGAAACTATAGAAGGCTTTTGAACAGCCCTATTACCGTGATGCTTCAGATCGTATAGTAATTGTGTGCTGTAGTTCGGAATTTGGAACCAGGGATGGATTACTGCACGGGCCTACCGGGCCCAGGCCCAGGGGCCCAAGGGGTCAGGGGGCCCTGAAGCCCAAGCCTTTGCATGGAATCATTGCCTCAATATCAACAAATCAGGATGTAGGCTATGAATCTGATTAAATTTAGTATTGGCCATCCCCAAAATGCACCAGAATACAGGAAATCACATCAAACAAATTAAAAATTTTCACATATACGACAATAAGTGGGGGGCCCTTAATACATCTGGGCCCAGGGGCCCGAAAGTTCATAATCCGCCCATGTTTGGAACTGATTGGTTCCTTTAGGGTCAATAGTGTACAACTTGTTTTTTTCATGTGTTTATAAAAGTGAAGACATGGAAAATTCCTAGTTGCCCTCGGCTGCAAAACAGGGTTTTTAAAGTACTGTCAAAGTCAAGCAGCCATATGATTATCAACTTGCTAGATACAAGTGTAAAAGTAATTTGGGATTTTGATCCACCATAAAATCAAACCACAGAGCCCAATTAATAGCATATTTCTCCAGCCTTTTTTTGCTGGCTTGAGAGGCCCTGAGAGTTTGCTTTGAGAGACTGTGCTGCAGTGGTGGTGGGTTTTTTTGTGGTGGCAGGGACTGGGGGCTTGTCAGAGAAACACAGAGCTTCTGTTTTATTCTGTTATTTTTAGTGAGAGGTTCAGCATAATTTCAATTAGTCACACACATGTGCTCTTACTAATGTGATGCATTTGCTGAAGCGCATGGAAATGGAATCATATTTCTATTAATTTCAATTATTTCAAAGAATCCAAATGAATGTCTTGTGAGATGTGTCCATGGCCAAGAGAAAACAAGTGCACCATGAAAATAATTGGAGTGTCCTAATTCAAGATATTCATCTATTTATTTGTCTTTCCACATGGCCAGCTTTTGTATATTGTGCAAACCCCTCAGTTAGACAATTGTATTATGTCCCATTACACATGAACAGGTGAAAATACAGTAGGGGGCAGATCATTCCCTGGCCCCCAGAAATAGGAAGCCTCTTCATCAACACAGGGGCCGGTGGTAGTGGCTAAGGAGCCTCCTCATCAGCACAGGGGCCGCTGGTAGGCTAAGGAGCCTCCTCATCAGCACAGGGGCCACTGGTAGGCTAAGGAGCCTCCTCATCAGCACAGGGGCCGCTGGTAGGCTAAGGAGCCTCCTCATCAGCACAGGGGCCACTGGTAGGCTAAGGAGCCTCCTCATCAGCACAGGGACCGCTGGTAGTGGCTAAGGAGCCTCCTCATCAGCACAGGGGCCGCTGGTAGTGGCTAAGGAGCTTGGTCTCCATGCAGTAGCCACAGAAGTCATGGTTTGAACTCCTGGCTGCCACCGTTGTGCCCTATACCCCACGTTGCTCCAGGGAGACTGGCCCCTCCTGTTAGCAGCTGTATGTCGCTTTGGATAAAAGCTGAATGTGACTGCACTTTTCACATCTTGCAAGACACAACTGAAAACACACCTCTTCATGATACACTACTTATAGGCACACACCTGTAACTCATATGCTCACACACCTGCACAACCCCGGCCCGACAACCCACCCCCATCCCCCGTGTTGTTGTTATGATTGACTGGCATGCTGTCGAGCATGTGCTGTCAATTATGTTGAGTAGTCACTGTTACTGGTGTATGCTTGTGCTGTTGTGTTTTCACTTTGTTGTCGTTGCTATGGTTGTCTGTTACGCTGTCAGTGATGTGCTTGTCAATCATGTTGTGTTCTCACTGTTACTGAAGAACTATTTTAAGGCTGGCGACTGAACGTAAGGCTTAGTGCTCATCTGATCTACGTATGCTCTCTGTGCTGTTCTTAGAGTTGAGGTGTTCTATTGGAATTTGTATTGCTACTGGGTCTCTCAAATGACCATACACATCTCTCATCAAAGACTTCCACATCACAAAGCATAGACTCAAGGGGCAGGCGGGCTTGCAAACACTCATTTTAGGAATCAATATACTGCAAAGCCACCATCACCACATGCTCTACTGAATTCAGAGGTAGAAGCTGCAGCCTATATATTGACATGACTTAATTATACTCATAATATACAGCACATCTATAAATCACTAAATATATGTCATACAGCGAATTACTGTTAGGTGTCTAAGTATGTGTGGTGGATAAACTCTGTTAATAGGCAACTGCACTCTTTTGTTATTGTGTCTTGTGACTCATGCCAAGTCCCTGTGTTCAATCCAATCCGACAACCTTAGCATCCTCTCTTGTCTGGCTTTCCCCTGACAAAGAAACACATCTAAGGTGACGGTGTACATTTTTTGAGTGCTGTCCCCAGTGTTTATTTAAAACACTATTCATTAGTGTCCTGAAAAGAATAGAATATGACTTCACATTGGCAAATCTGTCTGAAAATCAATGTAAATAAACAGTTTGCATCTTCTTTGGTAGGCAATGTTGTTTACATGTGTGCATTCCTTATCATTTCTCCACATTTTATTGTTCATCTCAGAGAAATGAACATAGTATTCCTACAGTCTCTTTAGAAACTAGAATGTTTTAAAATATATTTACACTTTCCAACAGATAAAGGCAGGCACTGCCAGTTTGATCATTTAATTCTAGAATAATGTTAAGCCTTTGAAATGGCATTGCGTTTTAAAAAAAATATGTAAATATAAATATTAGCATCAAAGACCGTGTCCTACTTTCTAAAAACATGTAATTATACATTTTACTTTTAGTCATATTGAAACATGTTTCTTTGTTGTAGGTCCATGAATTTATTCTCTTTGTAGCTTTGAGCACCAGATCTGAGCTTTACATCTCTGGCAGCACGCTAGACAGCATATATCAGTGAAGCTCGTATTGGTTTTAATATAAATATAATATAATAGTTCAGGAACATTACAAAAATATTCAGTCTCTTGGATCATGTTTTTGCTTGTCCATTTCTGAACTGAAGACTGTTTTGCCATTAGGGATGCTTCTCATTAGCTCAGGAAAAATAACTAGCCAGCGGGATGGCCAACACATAGAGGATGGAGACACATTAGAGGATTGGGTTTCATATTAATGTTTGTCCTTCTCATGTACAGCAGGTGAAGTGTTTTAAATGTTAAAAAATACTTTTAAAATGCCAGTAGTGTGGCATGACAGATCAAATGCATCATTCCACTGAAAAGTCTACACGCCCACCACGCCAACCCCTCAACACTTGTGGCAGTGCTGTAGTCAAGTCGTCTAAATGTGAGTATTGGGCTTTGTCAATTGTGTTGCTGCTTGGCAAGAGAAGATAATGGCAGCATGTGGGACTAACAGGATCAAACTACTCAGTGAATGCATGGTGGAGTGGAATGCGCTTATATAGGTCAACAGGCCAAAGACCATTCTTAAGCCTCAGTGCACCAATGCAAAGCAAGCAATAGACTGCTGTGTATTTCAATTCTTTTATTCCAGATGCTCCTCCTGTAATAGTATACGTACAGTAGCATGTTTGTGCTGGGTCGACTAAGCTCCTTTAGTGTGTTGCAATGCATTAGGACGATTTGATTGCTCTTCTGCAGAAGGGCCTATATACAGATAAAGGTTTGAAAAACTGTACAGACATAAGGTACTGTATTCAAATTCTTCAGCTGTTCTCTTGCTGTACACTAAGTGGCGGCTAGTCAAGTAACACTGCATATTCATCTGAGTCGTAGTTACTATATGACTGTACTACTTTTTGTGGAATGACTGCTTCCCCCACCTCCAGTGTATTGTGGGCTTTGGGTGAAGGCCCACACATCTGTCCCTGTGCCTCTGGGGCTGCCTGAGAGAGAGAGAGAGAGGGAGAGAGGGAGAGAGAGAGAGAGAGAGGGAGAGAGGGAGAGAGAGAGAGAGAGGGCACAAGCGTCATTGCTTCCTGTGGAGCCTGACCTGAATGGGGCCCAGCTCCACCCTATGGATTTTTTGGACAGGAAACGTGCACGTTACGAGCCCCTTATCTGATGGGTTGTCACCGTAAAAACCAAGGACACAGAGCAGGAGCACGCCACAGCAAAACTGACCTGGGGGATCTGAGCAATCTAAACAAGCTCACACCCTCCTGGCTCCACCGACTGTGCTGGCGCTCTCTGGCCAGGCTCATCGCAAATCACACTAATCCACTGTTTTAAAAAAAAAGATAGCTGCTTAAAAGCAAATGGCACTTTTAACATTTGGGGGGAAAAACGCTGACATTGGTAGACACACAAGGTCATAGCTAAAATACGCTACAAGTTGTGCTTTTTATTTTTCATAGATTGTGTGCACTCAAATGAAGTCGTTCCTATATGCACAGCCTCGCAATCATGCGCTGATTTCATAATCATCGTCATTTCCATTTGCTCATTTGGCAAACTAAATTCTGTGTTTACTTACTGCACCCACTCCAGGTTCAAATCAAAACGGTATGTTCAGTAATGATGCCTTTGTTGACAATAATGGAAGAATATCAAAATCATCACATGGCTGAGCAGGAAGCTTTATATAATGAGCTCATTAAAATCTCTATACTAAAGACAAATCAGAGTCAAACATCATTTTGTGAGGCATTCCATTCCATTACGGATGGCATTAAATGTGGTGTCAATGCAGTCTCTAGGAAGGTTTGTCCTTCTTCAAACTTCTCTCAACTGTAAGATGACCAGAATAATGGATAATAAAATGGTACATAAAATAAAATAATATGATATCAACTTGTATAATTAGAAATATTGCACATTGCTTCATACAGTAGTTCAAGGAACAACAGGAGTCTATGTAAAATGGCTCTATGGGTGACTTAAACGGTATACCATTTCAGATCGGGATTTTTACTGAAACTTCACTATTGATGTTCTCAAGACAGGCTTTACAAAGCCACTAACAACAGAAAAGAATGTAATATGGAATCTCAATATATTTCCCTGACAAATATTTCAAAATGCAACAAATACATGAAATATCACCGGACTTCTGAAATGATTATTAATAAAACACAGAGAAACCTGTGACTGCATATTCCTCTTCTGACTTACAAACAGGATGTCATGTGAATGACCAGCATCCCCCGGAGGAAGTGCTGACTCGTGACACATGTGCCCGTCAACCTAACCTTGGGGATTCTGCCCTGCGCTCCAAAACAAAAGGTACTCGTTGATGGATTTAATAGGTGACACCTGGCTGGGGTGCATCGGACGGTTCGCTGAGGGGCAAGCCAGACTGCCTCTGTGACACACTTCCTGTTCAGTGGCTCCCGGGAACAAGGCTGCATCCTGACCTCAGACCCCACACATCTGCCCAGTTTCCATGGCAGCAGAGTCACCAGACAGGAGCAGTGACATTCACAAACAAACCAAATTAAGAGACCCACATAAGGCATATTGCGTCATGTTGAGAACGTGAACACATCTACAGTCAAGTGGTTGCCATCTCATCTCCCCCTTTCAGGAATATTATATATATTCCTTTAATATATATATATATATATTTTTTTTTTTAAAAACTATAAGGAGTAGATCAAAAGGCAAAATAAAGCTTTTGATCAGGTCATCAGACGGTATTGCTGGGGACATTCAAAGTCAACTGCAGTGTTAGCGAGACTCTCACAGATGAGTGTTTCATGTCTGTGTGACTGTGAGGTTGGAGGTCAGGAAGGGTCATTCAGTCTGGACTACTTCAAAAGCCCTCCGTCATCCTGTAGTGACATCAGGCCATCAGTGGGGACACCCACACCCACACTTACTCACGAAGTCTATGGAAAATCTCAGAGGTGGAGATATCGAGCACCCTGCTAAAAGAGCTCTTTTGTTCTTGACGGAGACCAGTGTGTGGTTGAAATCAGCAATAGTACATGAAACACATTTTTACGCTTTTATTTTGGAGAAATAATAAAATCCAATCCAGTTCATTTTAATAGCCAGACTATACTCACACTTGTAGAACCCCTTTGTGTACTAAGTAAATCCACTCTAAAATACTATAAAGGATCATCCCTGTGATGGTGATGTGGGGCTTTGGGCTTATTTGGGACATTGTTGTTGTTTGTATAGCTTAGTGTGAAACTTGCTAACAGCATAATGGCAGAGGCTCTATAACCATTCATCTGGAGTTGTAGGGGTAAGGGTTTATTTGGACATGTTCATACATTGTGTGTGTGTGTGTGTGTGTGTGTGTGTGTGTGTGTGTGTGTGTGTGTGTGTGTGTGTGTGTGTGTGTGTGTGTGTGTGTGTGAATACACAAAGAAAGTACACTCAATGAATCCATTGTAGCCACTAGGTATTCTGCAGAAGAATTCTGTATTTAGCATTCTGTAGAAGTAGAAGTATTCTGCATTCTGTCTTCTGTAGAGACAGAGATGATATAAGGCCTTCTGGGAAGAGACATTACCAGAGGTAAACTCACCACTCTTACCACCAAATATGATCATGTTTGTTAGAGGTTAATGACCAATATAACCAATAATATACAGTATAACCAAATGATAACCAAACCCTAACTAGCATACTAATGTCTTCAGTGCTGTGCTTCAGTTAAGGAATTATTACACTTCAAAATGATTTCCCTTTTTTATTCATCAAACTGGCTTACTCCTGTGGCTAAGACTGTGATTATTCCTAATAGCCTAAAAATACAGTTGTTGAACAATTCATTTTGTGGTTTTCAGTGGCAAAAATGGTCGCTTCAAGCTGATTTCATTATTATGAGGCTTGTAGAAAGCCAGGACCTGACAATTCAAACCACACCTATTTTGTAGAATAGGAGAGATACCCGGTTGGATTGAGTCATCAGAACAATTTGTCGAGCCTGATTCAAATATAAAAGAGAGCCATTTTCCAAGGACTGGAGAGCAGGAATGTATCTGATCAGTTCATCTTTGGAAAAGTACAAACCTCTATACCTTCACCCACTACTTCCAGTCTCCATGACAATTTCTGTATTATGCTCATGAATAGAGCAGCTTAACAGCCTGTGGCAGAAATCACACTGGCCACAATGCCAGACGCCATCACTCCCATGTTCTCATTCAATTCTGAAACCTTTTGACAGACTTAGTCTTTCAGCAGAGCCTTCATATTAGTATGTGCACTGTTACTGAATAATGGTTATTTATTTATTTTTATCCATGAATTCATTCTAAATATTTCCTATCCTAGATAGTATAGTGTTTCTCTTATAAGAATGATCTGGAAGAGTTCACTTGTGGTGACAGGGTATTTTCAGAAGTCAGGGAGAAGATGAGCGCATGTTTGAAAAAGCATCTTCAGACAGCCTCAGCCAAACTTGCAAAGTTGTCCTTTGGCATATGATCAAAAAGTCAGAGAGACATTGCTACTCTGTTGCCTGAGTCCTCTGGTTATGATTGGCACTAATCCTTATAGCACGCGGGGCTACAAGACTGCACTGCAAAAGAAGCTTGAAAGCGTTTGATTGAGGGAGGGCTTGGCACACTGCACAACAGTGCTCCCGTGTGGTACAGCACAACTGTTCAAACACACACACACACACACACACACACACATATATATATATATACTGATATATACACTGGTGGTCCGCAAGCTAGCCCAAGTGGTCCGCGAGCAGACGTGGTAGTAAGTATAATAAAGATGAGTTGTTTGCAACAATATTGTATGTGAATCCAAAACGTTCTGCAACACTACCCATGTAAGATATGCCATTTTGAATCATATGAATCCTCTGACACAATAAGCGAGGTGCAAAGACAATAAGCGTGGTTCAGTGAGTAGGCCTATTGTGTAATATGCTGTTGAAGTAGGTGTATTCTTTTCTTTTTAACTAGGCGGTCCGCAAGTTTTTGTTTTATTGGTTAAGTGCTCCTTGGGCTGAACAAGTTTGAGAAACACTGTGCTAGACCATAGTCTTCTGGGGTGCAACACAGTAGTTTCTGTTGCTTTCCACACATCTGGCAGTGAAATCTCCACGATGGGTTCATTTATCAGGAATACAATTGTGTATTAAAGTGTTATTCTCCATTGAATAGCTTAAATGTTTTGTTTAAAATATATTGTATTTCACTCATTCATTCTTACAAATGGCCTGTGATATCTCTGCTCACTTTATTTTTTCGGCAGTTTTGTTGAAGTGATCAGATGGTATATTTTGTCAAGTACAGGGACTCCACATTGATATTTAAAGCTCTCTACTGCCCCCACTGTATGGTGTCCCCACACACTTAAAATCAAATAAATAAATTACATGAGCACACAGTCACCACAAGGAGGGGGTTGGTCGTGCCTCAAGACAGCCATTTAAGGGAGGGAAGCAGACAAGTGGATTGGAAGCCCTTCCATCACATTCATGAGGTTTGGTGGAGACTAGGGCTAATCATGGGTTATTTCAATTAATTGAGCCTTCAAACAGTCTAACAAACATATGTGAGTGCGCTGACTCCACCTGGCCTCCCTTGAGAAGGGGGGGGGGGGGTGGAGGGGGAATCTAATATGTTGCTCAAACAATATATGCTAATTGGCTTTTTGCAGCTGGCTGACTTAATTAAGATGTTATTACACTGGAGAGTAGCACAAGACTCAGACACTTTGTATTACAATTACAACCTGAACACTGTTTGGAAATTATAACCCCTTTAGAAGTAGAGGCCATCATGGACAATCAAAAACGCACCATTTTGGCCATTTTGGCTCATTGACATTATGGTGCCATCTCCAAGTAGACCAACCTGTATAATAATCTGTGTGCAAGGAAAGTGTCTATGAGGAATTGTAATTAAGTTCTAAAAACAGTTTCAAACTCAATGATAACAAGAATGAATCATTCAATTCTTAGACTATTTTTCTTTGATACAAATGCAAATTTCTTATTAAAAATACTGATGAGTACTAGCTGGAGATATGCAACAGCAGTTTATTTTGATGGGCAAATGTTAAAAGTGCATGATTCTTCTAGTCCAAAACATTTTTTGTCAAACAGAGAACTGGTTCACACCAACCTAGCTGTAATTGGAAAACAAAGGAAGAGCCTATTCCAGCCAAGCAAATTGTTACTTTGGGAACAGAAAAAAATTGGTGTAATTTGATTGGCTGTTGAGTTAAATGTTTAATATAGCTAAAAGAGTCATGTCTTTCAGCAGGATTGCATACTGGGGAGTACTAGTCCAGTGGGCACTACAGTATAAGCACACACACTGTCTTTTCATTTGGCACTGAATGGCCAAAACCTGCAGCTGGGCCCCTAATCAATACATGATACTAGTCTCTAACGGTCATTTATGGTGCCCAGCACAAAGGAATCATATAATCGCTAGCACATTTGAATGGGTGCCAAACTGAGTGGAATCATAGAGCCATTGACTGACAGAAAATTAATCAACAGTTTAGCCACCTTAGGAAATAGATAAATACTATATCTATATGCTATAGATCTACAATATGAATACATCACTCTTTATTATAATCAACAGGAAGGCTCTATAGTTCATCTGATGAAAAATTATTACATTACATTACATTACATTACATTTAGCAGACACTTCTTGACCAAAGTGACTTACATATGTCAGCTATATTACAAGGGATCACATTGTCCCCGGAGCAACTTGGGGTTAAGTGCCTTGCTCAAGGGCACAACGGTGGAAGCTGGGAATTGAACCGACTACTTTCAGGCTACTGCACGCTAGCCCAGCTCCTTAACCACTACACTACCACCACCCCAAAATGATAATCTTATACTGCTGCCCTATGTTAAGATCTTCTGTTTAATGTAAACACTATGATATATAGCCACGGAGATATGAAGAAAAATAATCCATGAAAAAGACAAATATTATAGATACTAAAAAATGAAATGATGAGGTTACACAATACTGTATTGTGTGGTGTGGTGTTGTGTTGTGTTGTGTTCTACATGATGGCCAGGATTTAAATAGAAGGCTAGATGTCTATAACATATTGAGTCGTTTCAGGGCATATCATTTGAACCATAGACTGTATACAGTCTATGATTTGAACCATTCAAACAAACCATCGCACCTGTCCCCCACCGACACATCCCCCAGACCATTCTCCTGATTCACACGTCCGTGGCACAGAGTCCAGAGGCATTGGCAAAGAGACATATAGAGTTGTCTACAGGTGCAGAAGACAATCCAGTAGAGAGAAGACAAAAAGAAGAAAATACAGTCTCACACCGAATAAAAAAAAGACTGCATATGAATGTAAAAGGAACACAAGAGGAGGTCTTTGCTTTCTCCCTTTTGAGGAGAGTGGGAGAGAAGCAGGCGTTTCTCATGCTGATGAGTCTGACTCTCCTCTGGCAGTTTTGCGCTCAATGGGAGCTCCGAGTGACAATCATTGGAAATGGCATGTTATTGAATGTCTTCAACCATTCACTGCTCCCCTCCGCAAACCAGCACAGCGGCTGACAGATCTGCTGAGGACAGAGAATAGCAGCATGACCTGCGACAACACTTAAACATTCGCTGCCATTACAGGAATCTTCTCGGAAGACACAGGAGGACTGAAGGTACAGTGAACATCATGTCTGGAACCGGCAGCCCGAACCACGTGATTAGGAGTTGTATCCCAAAGCAATTGAAGCACAAATTTTACCCTGGCCATGTTAAGACAGTAAAGCTGGGCCGATGGCAAGACAAAAAAAAAAACCCAACACAAACAAGCCAACACAAACACAAAAACACAAAAAGCCAACACAAACAAGCAACAGCTCTGATTGTAGGTTTGATCAGCTGTGAAAGCAACAAGAAGCCTTGCAGCAGTTTGACTGTAGGCAGTTGGTGGGTCAGGTGTTCTCTTCTGGAGCAGCAGGCTATCGGGCTGATGGGACTTAATGAGCTGTCGCAATCATTTGGCCAAGTTCCTCTAGGCTCAAGCGCTAATAGAGGTCTGTCCTCACAATCAATTCATCTTCCAGTGTGTGTACAATTAGCTAGCAGAGCAGAAATGAACATAGCCCCAGACTGTTGTCAAGTCATCTTTTTTTTACGCCCTCCTGTTAAAAACAGGACTTCACTGCTTCTGGGTCCAGAGCCATGTGAGGGATTTACAGCAGGGTACATGTGATAATAATAATAATAAGCTTTATTTGTATAGTACCTTTCATACACAGAATGCAGCTCAAAGTGCTTTACATTTGAAGCATGTAACACAATAATAGTCAGTCAGTCATTATCAATCACTTTTCTTCATTGCTGGGGCCGTTTATGATCCACTCAGCAACATATCAAAAATATAGAAAATAACTTGTCATAAGACTGGCAGCCTTAACCCTTTACCCCCCACAAGCACGCCATATGGCAACTGTGGCAAGAAAAAACTCCCATAGTCCAGGAAGAAACCTTGAGCAGAACCTGACTTAATAGGGGGAGCCCATCTGCTTCTGGCTGGCTGCGCCCTCCAATAGCAGCAGATGTAGAATAATCTGAAGTAGTCTACAGGATAAGATGAGTTAACTAAAAGCTTTCCTGTACAGGTATGTTTTCAGATCTTTTTTAAAAATATTTACTGAACTCGCCTGCTTGATGTACAGAGGCAGGGTGTTCCATAGTTTGGGGGCATAATGGATAAAAGCTTCTCCACTTTGTTTGTGGAGCACTTTGGGTACGATTAAAAGATTAGAATTGGATGATCTAAGTTTCCTTTGTGGTTGATAAGATATTAAAAGCTCAGAGATATATGAAGGTGCTATGCCATTCAGAGCTTTGTAAGTAATTAACATAACCTTAAAATCAATTCTATAGGAAATAGGGAGCCAGTGCAGTTCAGCCAACACAGGGGTGATGTGTTCTCTCTTCTTAGTCTTAGTTAAAAGTCTAGCCGCAGAGTTCTGTATGAGTGCCAATTTCTTTAGATGTTTTTTGGGAAGACCAGTGAAAAGTGCATTGCAGTAGTCTAACCTGCTAGTGATAAAGGCGTGAATTCGTTTTTCTGCATCTTGTTATGTTAAAAAGGGCCACACTTTGGCAATGTTTCTCAAGTGGAAATAGGCTGTCCGAGTAACTTTACTGATAAGGGGCTTAAAACTTAACTCTGCATCTAAGATGACACCGAGGCTTGTTACTTTTGGTTTGACCTGGTGCGCCAAGTTTCCCAGATTACTAAGAACAATATCTCGCTTTAGTTTTGGTCCAACCAAAAGTACCTCTGTTTTGTCATCATTTAGTTTCAAAATATTTTTGCTCGTCCACTGATTAATGGAGGTTAGGCATGCAGTGAGGGAGCAAAGGCCATCTGGGTTTGTTGGCTCCACAGAAATATACAATTTTATGTAGGCTGATGTTTACTCTGAGTTTCGGTAAGCTGACCTTGTACATTTAACCAATTTCTTCTCTCTTCAGTTTGAAGGTTGCACTGCGAACAGCAATACACCTTCTCAAGTGATGTTCACAAAGTGTTTTCTTTCCTTCAAGGTAGTGTGTACTCGTGTTTTTGCAGGAGCCCAAGCTTGCCTCTCCAGCACACGTCACGCTGCACACACCTAAGCTTGAATGCACCTTGTGTAAGCTGTCAGCTTGGGTTTACTGTGGCCTCTGCGCTTGGATGGCACCCTTTAGCCATGTCGAATCAAACTGGTTTTGACAAGTATTGTTCTTTCTTTTCAACATGCAAATGTGTGTTTGTGTGTGTGTGTGTGTGTGTGTGTGTGTGTGTGTGTGTGTGTGTGTGTGTGTGTGTGTGTGTGTAAGTGTGTAAGTGTGTGTGTCTGTTTGTGTGTGTGTGTGTCATGGTAAGGTACAGAGGTCTTGCTGAGTTCTCACAGAAGCAAGATCAATAGAACAATTCTTTGTTAAGCATCAGTTTTGATCCCTCAGTGACTTAATTCTAGCTCAAAGGCCTTGTTTACATGAGTCAGAAAATAGATATGGCTTAATAATGGGTTGCATACACATTTTAAAGACCCAATCCAGGAAACAAAAAAAAGCTGTTCTGTGATTGGACAGTGAAATAAGATTCCTGATTGGATGATCAAATCCGAGCCTCACCATTGGTTATTCAGTCTCAAAGATGTCTCAAAAGTATATCTGTGGGAACAATGGGATAAACTTGTATGTGTAGCATTGATTTGTAACTGTAAAATATATTCATAATTGTAAAGTATATTCTTAATTGTAAGGTATTTGTAACTGTATATAATTTAGCTGTAAGATGGATCTGTACTGTAGGGTTGTAGAATTGATTTGTGTGGGGCATGTTGTACTGTATTGAAAATAATTTGTGCAAATAATTTTCATATTAGAATAATGCAGTGATTTCAAGGATCTACAAATACCAGAGAGAGAATGCCATGCATGTCTCTGAGGGCTAAATTAACATCCCGGGGAATGGACCACTGACTTGCAGGTAGAGATCTGAACAGAGACACTGAGCACAAAATGTATGTATATAGAGAGAGAATTAGCCAGTGAGTGTAGGTGGGTTCTTTTTTTTTGTGGTGGATAAATTTTTAAACTGATGTCAGAAGGAAGCCAGTGTGCAGTGGTTGCTGTGCATGCTGGGATGTCATGGGCCTTAATGAGGTGAGCGGGCCCACAGATCTGGGCCTCCGCCGGTCCCAGGGGGGGGTACGAGCACTTCATTTGCTTCAGAAAAACTTTTAATGAAGTGTAAGTCTCTTCCCACAGAACTTGTTTTCATTTGGGAAGAGGAAGATTCTCCAAAGTGGTGGGCTGAAATGACTATGAGAAATAAAGGAGTAGAGGAAATGCATGCTCTTTAACCTGACGTATTCCCTCTAAGCAATAAGATCTCCTTATCACAATGAATGAGTTAACAGAAGCACCAAAAGCCCAACATTAATCAACATCACACAAGACAGATTGTCACAGCTTTCAAAGTTGCATTAGACATCTTTCACCAGCTTATTAAGGCACAGTCATTAACTTACCAGGTAATACTAGCACATCTACAGATCCCATCAGACCAGGCGTACTGTGAAAAAACCTTTTCTTTTGACTCTTTTGACACTTTTGCCATCACTGAGCGTTGTCAGGTGATCTCTCAGTGGCAACATGCAGGCTAGCACATTATGAGAAGAGCCTTGCAAACCCTGCTGGCCAAGGGAATAAACACAAGACACTGATGTGTTGGAATGGTATTTTTCCTCATGCTGCTCTTGTGTAGGGCCTCCAACAACTGAAATGAGGTGGAAAATTAGCGTTGGTTTCCGGCTGTGTGCTATGATGGTGACAAGGTCCACCACTCACTCGTCTCCCTCCGCCACTGATATTCACAGGTCAGTGAGCACGCACCAGCCAGCTTCCAAAAGACTTAGGGAAACCACAAGGCTCCCCCAACCCCCCTGGGATGGAAACATAAAATACTTCAAAAGGGCCTTGAAATCAATTCAGACTGACATATAGGGTATTTCGCTGGCAAAAATGATGGAGAAAATGAATAGATTCATGGTGTTGTGTAGTGTAGTGTTGCTATTCAGTACACCATGGCACACAACCCACTTCCTGGAAAGGGAAGCAGTATTTAACTGACATTTTTCGTACTGGTTCCATGCATAAACCATTTAGCTCATTAAAAACACCCAGGCTGTGGGCGTACCTGCAGCAGACAGGTACATTCCAAGCCTGGCATGACATTTACGCTACTACTGTAAGTCACCTTTTTCCTCCTTTCTTTTGAGTCTTCCAAAGACCACTTTCACTGACATCAATTTGTCTCCCTGACCTCATAAATCAATACAGAATCCAAATTAGTTGTTAACAGAAAGGGCACAGGGAGAAGGATGGAATGGTTTTTTTTTATTCAGTGTGTGGGTTGCAATACAAAGTTATAGCAGACACAGAAAGGTGGCAGAGGCTGTGACCTCACATATCACCGCCAGATTATGTCAGACGCCAGATTGCTTAGTTAATCAGACTAACTCATGCAATCCAAAGATTATAGAATATCGGTCAATAAAGACATTTTTGACCCTAACTGGTTTTGACCATTTCACTGGGGTGACCAAACTGAAGTTCACTAGTTCACATTCCTGAATTTGCATAAAGACATAAAAGCATAATACATAAAACCATTATAGAAGAGCATGTTTGGCGAGGTCTCTGGCCATGGTCCTGAAGGGCTTCGCGGAATCGTGCTGAAGTCGACTGTGCAGGCAGGAGTCGGGCAGGGTTCCGCCATACACCCCCTTATTCTTTAACTATGGAACACAGGAGGTGTAAGGGGAGGTGGTGGGTTGCGAGCGGAGTAACACCGATGCTGCAACTTCGGCAGGTAGACTGCGAATAAATAACCTGATTGATTGAAGAAGGAGGCATCGCAAATTCCGTCACGCTCCTCCCCAACTTCCGTTTGTAAACGCCATTTAGATAGATAGATAGATAGATACTTTATTGATCCCCAAGGGGAAATTCAAGGGTCTCAGTAGCATACAGACATCACACACAACATGCACGTACAGCAGAAATGGTAAATATAAGTATAAGTATAAACATATAACTAAACTCCACTGTGCAATAAAGACAGTAGAAGATAAGAAAACTAACTAAACTAAATACTAAATATACTATATAAATTAAATTTAAAAAGTCCAATGTGCTTGAGGGTGATCAAGCATAAGACGCTTGTAGTGACAGGGCCGGGACTGGTAAGGTGCTCAAGGGAGTGAGTGTCATGGTGAAGGTGCAAACAGTAGTCCAACATTAGTCCAACAGTGCAACAGTGAAAGAGTAAGGTCTAGAGACCAGCATAAATAATATGGACAAATAGGAGAGTAAAGTATAATGTAGACAAGGTGATATAAAAAACTATGTCAGTGCAAGAACAGGTTGAGGTAATAGGGTTAAAGCCATTCATTCATTCAGTATTGTAGCAGAAGCCTGACCGCAGCCATTGATCATGTGTGCTAATATAGCATGAAAAACAGTGTAGCAGTAAAACAGTAGTGAAAACATTAGGCTGTGGACATTAGCAAAACAGTAGTAAAACAGTAGTAAAGCAGTAGTGGGCAGTCAGTACTCAAACATGGAGAGGGTGGAGAGGCAGACAGACTAAGCAGAGAAGTCTATCTCTCCTCTTCCCTTTAGTGAGGCATTGTACAGTTCAATGGCCCTGGGGACAAATGACTTCAGCCTTTCAGTTGTGCATGGCAGTGAGCGAAGTCTCTCCAGCTGATCAAGCTCTTTTGCTTTTTAATAGTGCTGTAGAGTGGATGACATTCATTGTCCAATATGTTGACACCAGGCTCCTGTACTCCTCCTCTTGCTCGTCCCTGATACACCCCACAATTGCAGTATCGTCAGAAAACTTCTGCATGTGGCATGACTGTTGTAGCAGAAGTCAGATGTGTACAGGGTGAACAGGACTGGAGAGAGCACAGTTCCCTGTGGCGCTCCGGTGCTGCTATTTACTCCGGTGCTGCTATTTACTGCGTACGTCTGCTGGTACTGGAAACCAAGTCCCCTGCAGTTTAATGCAGAACACTCGTACATCACTTAATCCTACATTTTTTCTGTCATTTGTCCAGAGACCACCCATTTTTGGAAGATGAGTAAGGCAGACACAATGACAAAAAAGAAACAATTCACTTCAAGACACACATGAACACAATAAAACATAGTTGCCATATAGGTGTACAAACTTTCCAAATATAGCTTTACTGTACATACAATAATGTCACAATATGTTTCAAAATTGGAGTGGCCTACATTAACTAATGACAATGAAACTAATTATGTTTTAATCACCTACTTTGGCCAGTCCATGATGGACTATTTATTTTGCATACATATATATATTTAAATCCTTCTTATCAGAAGGGATTGGAACAACTGGAAGTGGAAGATAACCAACTAGTTCTGGCACTTTCCAACTTGTTTGCACTCACAGGATTAATTTAGTCATATCTCCAATAATGATGCTATGTATGTACAATCCATCACAATATTATAGTAAATGTAGTGATTACACTGTACTTTGAATTTGGTCTGAGAAGGCAACAGTTTGGCCATTTAACTGTGTTGCTATTTATAATTTAAAATAGATTGACACGTTTTCTATGTAGAGATGGGTAACTTTAAAATATGCATGATGCGGGCTCAGCTAAGATTATGACAGCTCAGTCTGGATTGACCAGAGATAAGTCCTCTCACAAGATGAGCTGTGATTCCTAGGATTCCGAAGGCAATATCTCTGCACATGGACAATGTATCAAGACATTGTGACAGACAGCAGGCCAGACCCAAACTAAGGAGCTGGGGAGGCAGTCAGATTTTTAATAAGTTCTCTATAGTCAGGCAAAGCTCAACATGAAGAATAGTAGCAGGCATGTCAACTCAAAACCAGGTTACACACACACACACACACACACACACACACACAGAGATAAAAAATAGTCACAGGAGAATCACCAATAACTAACATAAGTAGAATTCAGAAACATAAAATTGCAGATTGAGAAAAAAAACAAAACATCCAAAGCCAGACCCAGAGAGAGTTGTATCTACAGAACAGGCAAAGTAAAAAACAGAGAGGATCTGCAAGTGTACATTTCAATTAGCCTATAACATTTTATTTGTATTCCCTGCAGAGCAACATTATGTAGTATGTAACAGGAACAACTTTTCTGTCCCAGTAGCCAAGTTATGTGTCGACATTTGATGAGAGTAATGACATGAGTTGCACAAAGTTCCACGAGGTGAGGTATTATGGTTATGAATGATGCAGGACAGTTTCTTGTACAGCATTTCATAGCCAACATTCAATTGACACTTACTCTCTGAACACTGCTTTGCTGTTTGAATAGCAGTTTGAATAATAATAAAGACCTTGGATTATCAAATGTGAAAGCTCGGAGCTCAATGCGATCCCCTCTCTAACTCCTGTGTGAGGGTACACTTGAATGAATGTGTTAAATGAATTCAACTACAATTCTTCCCCTTCATCTCCAATGTTGCGAATCACTAAAAGTGACCCTTTTATGGCTCCATCCAAAGGCAAGTTATTTTGGCTGTACCTTGGGGCTTGCTTACTGGACAGGCTATCCTTTAGCATGAGAAATATTTAAAAATCCCATTAAATAAGAGCTGTACATATGAATCATCAGCGAGAGTATACCTTTAATCTATCTTGGTTGCAGTCAGCTTCAGCAAAATTAACTTTGACAAATAAAGTAAGCCTGTGTGCCTTAGAAAACCATTGGTGCCGAGTCGTTATCTATGGCGGTGGAATCTAATGGACATGAATGTGGAAATAACTGCTGCATAAACTGAGGTGTATAAACACTACAAATACTGTAGTAAACTAGATGTACCGCATAGCGGTATAAAATATGACCGCTGCTCAGTCCTGTACATCCGTTCCGCGAAAATAAATCACATCAATTTGTCTCCATCTTCTACTCCATTCCCCACTCTTGAAACTTTTGTGTATGCTTGTTTAGCATGCCTGTGTGTGTGTGTGCTGCTGCACAGAAAGTAGCCTACTGGCGCTGCAAAGGTGAATAGATTTGTAGAATAGACAAAAAAGTTGTAGCATTGTTATAAAAACCTTTAAAATCTCTAAACAATCACAAGTAGGGCAGTTCATCACAGTTCATCCATTGCAACTGGATTGATGAAAGGTCACTTACACCTGTAGGCTACATTGTATTTGGGAAAAGCAAAACGTATCAGCATAATGTTTTATTTTTATTTATTTATTTATTTATTTATTTATTAATAACCAAAACCATCTATGTCAGTTCCATGCAGTTTTCAACAGCTATCAAGAAGATAATTTTTTCATAATTCAAATTCAATATTTTAAATGACCTAAGCCAGATTCAATAAAGGCTTTTTAAAGAATTCCTTCTCCTCTTATATATTTGAGTGCCTGGGACCTGCTATTGCTTTATTGGATTTTCCCTACCCCAAGAGCACCGCTTGAGGACTTGATAACTTCACCTGAGCGCCTGGTTGAACCTCTTGCATGCGCTCTAAGATATTTGGTTTAAATTTAGCCTAGATGTATCATCACGGGTGTGTTAATTTTAACACACAATAACACAGCCAATACTGGGTAACGTTACACCTGCCGTTTGTCTGCTCGTCCCCTCTCCGGTGTCTTCGTGCTGATTTTTGTTTGCTGCTTCCTCAGACTCATTTCCCTCATCCACTCCACTATTCGTTACAACACTGTGTGTCTATCCGTCTGGTTTTTGAGCTCGTTTCTGTCCCTTTTTTTAAAAAAAATGTTTTTTAATAAAAACCGGTCCATTTTGTGTTTCACGCTAGCGGAACTAACGTCGCCTGCCTGCAAACGTGCGCTGCGGTTAAGTTTGTAAACAAACTGCAGGCTGTGTTGGCAGGTTTGACAATACCCCCTTTAGGAAGCACCATTAAGGCTTAATAACTTCCTTTCACCTTCATTATTTGGGTGAAGGGAGAAGTATAATTCAGATGTTTGCATTTTTGTAGTGCAGTATCGTATACTGTACTACAAATACTGTAGTAAACTAGATGTACCGCATAGCGGTATAAAATATGACCACCGCTCAGTCCTGTACATCCGTTCCGCGAACACAAATCTCACTAATCAATTTGTGTCCATCTTCTACTCCACCCCCACTCTTGAAACTTTTGTGTATCATCTTTTGTGTATCATCTATCATCTTTCCCTAAATACAATGTAGCCTACAGGTGTACATGACCTTTCATCAGTCCAGTAAGCAATGGATGAACTGTGATTAACTGCCCTACTTGTAATTGTTTAGAGATTTTAAAGGTTTTATAACAATGCTACAAATGTTTTGGCTAGTGCTACAAATCTATTCACCTTCACAGCGCCAGTAGGCTACTTGCTGGGCCGCCCACACACACACACACACAGGCATGCCAAACAAGCATACACAAAAGTTTCAAGAGTGGGGGATGGAGTAGAAGATGGATACAAATTGCTTAGTGTGCTTTATGTTTGCAGAACGGATGTACAGGACAGAGCGGCGGTCATATTTTGTACCGCTAAGCGGTACATCTAGTTTACCCTGCCATTGTAAATAGCCTACTTCTCATGGCTTGTTCCCCCTGTACACAATGGAAATGCTTTTGTTGTGGAGGCAAAGGATTAACAACGGAGAAAAACTCTCCAAAAGAGCTATATCTACTGACAAGGTTTCACGATTCTCGCGAGATGTCTTCGGGTCAGCCATTCTTAAAGTTGCATTGCTGGTTCTCTCGTTAGCGACCCGCTATGGCTATGCTGTATGATTATGCTGCGTGAACGCTTCCCCTATTACAAGTTCGTTTACCATCAAATTGGCTTTGAAGAAATTATATTAAGGTAAAAATCTTGCATAGTGTACCTTTAATTTGGCTGACCATTAGTAATTAAATGTGTCTTGATAGTACTGTGGAAAAAGACTGTATGATACTGTCTGCATTAGTTTAAGTTGAAACAGTTTATCTGACACTCCATGTGGCACTGTTTCCTTGATGTCACACTAACTTGGTTTGTGTTGATTGCATAAGGCGTGACTATTGCCTATAGTGGCAACTGGATAAGTGGGATAACGGCCTTCGAGGCCTTGAATGTAGCCTGACGAGCCAGACCCACATTACAATGTAGGGTCTGGACACTCACCGTTCGCAGTGCTCAGTTCGAGGGGCGGGATAATCAGGTGTCTTTCAAATTCCCTCTGCACGCAATAGGACAGCGGCAGCGCTATGAGTCCCATGCGGAGCTAGTTGGCTAGTTCAAACGTTTGCCAACTTAATAAAAGCTTAACTCGTGTCACACTGTTCGCCAGCAGCAACATCCATCTTATTTGTTTTCAAGTAGCAGGGAATTCAAGCCAAACCGTTGCAACTCTGCCATCAATCATTATGTTAAGCCCACCTAACGACTCTAAACACGATTTCATTGGCCTGATTAAGTTTCGATTTCTGGAGCTCACAAGCCAACGGAGAGTTGCTAGACTAGCCCTGCGCGTCTAGATTTCTAGGCTACCTTGAATTCGCACTCATAAGAAAATGACTACCACCTGACTTGACCTTGTTGCAACTCCTCACCCTACCCTAGCCTTTGTGAAACACCTAAACGCAGGATGCTCTACCCACACTAGGTGATGCCTTGCCTTTTCTGTCATCTGTGATGTCTTAATCCTGTTTTGTGCGTGTGGTGTGTGTGTGTGTGTGTGTGTGTGTGTGTGTGAAATAGCCTACTGGGACTTGACCACATCAGCAGACAGTACCTCTAATTGGGAGCCAGACATGCTAGCGTGGCTAAGACCCATGGGTGGTAGTGTTTCACCGCACAGTACTACCCCACTGGCTATTATTATGTAACACACATAGCACACACACAGCCAGGAGAATCAAAACCAAGAGCACATCATCTATCTATAAAGCAAGAAGCGTCTGTGTGTGTGTCTGTGGCACGCATATCTCGCTGACCGTTTGTCAGACTGACCTAAGATTTTGTATGTGGCTTGCGCGTGGCACAAAGGTGTGCACTCTCAATTTTGAAGATTTTTGAATGCATATTTCAAAATATGCTTATTTATGTAGGACGTTTATCGCTGCACTGCACTGTTTCCAAGGGGGCCAGTTTCAGGGGAGCTCCACCCCATGGATCGTGTACTGACAGTAGCTGGGTCTCACTTTTATGAGATTTAAAATTCGCAATTTAAAAAACGGATTAGGCTACTCGGGAACCACTTGTGGGTTTAGATGCAAGAGGATTATCATGTCTGACATCACCATTAAAGACTCCCTGTATGCAGTTTGCTTGCATAAAATGATTACGCGGATTTTGCAACAACACACCAACAAACACGGGTATGTAGTGACCACTCAAAATAAAAGTATGTGCAATAAACTGACGCTTCAAATAGCCCAGGCTACTTTGGACTTCAGACTTTGATTAAACAAACGACAATTCCGACTGCAAGGTCCCAAATTGAAACGAGCGATAGGCTAATGCCACATACAGTAGCTAACGTTATTCAACAATTTGCAGACTGAGCGATGTCACTTATCACGCCATCAAACACGGGTAGGCTATGTAGTGACCACTCAAAATAAAAGTATGTTCAATAAACTGACGCTTCGAATAGCATTAGGAAGTTATTCAGTAAGCTATACACACTTAACTCAAAACAGTCGCAGAGGTGGAAAAAGTACGAAAATATTGTACTCAAGTAAAAGTACCAATACCTTGATGAAATATTACTCAAGTACAAGTTAAAATACCGATCTGAAAATGTCCTCAAGTAAAAGTAAAAAGTAGTTCATTTAAAATGTACTTTAAGTAAAAGTTACTTAGTTACTTTTTTTTTGGGGGGGGGGGGGGGGGGGGGGTACCAGAACAACTAGTTTTACCAGAGACTTTCTAATGAGGAGATACAGCACTCAAAAAATCCTCCATAGTGCATGGGGTTAGTTTGTAACGTTGTCTACACATCACAACCCTTCCACGGCAAAACGTCGACATGTGAATACATTGAGCCAATCATGTGGTGTATTGTAAAATACATTGAGCCAATCAAGTGGTGTGCTGTGAAGACATCGTGCTAATCGTCTGTTGTGATCTCGCTGCTGGAGCAAGATTGGTGTCGTGAAGCCTTACTCACACGCATTTCTGCCAAAATAGATGCACGATAAGTGCCTAAAAAGTGTTGCAATATGGCCGCCGAGTGGAGGTACTTGCCTGATAAGGACGTTGAGAAATGGAGATCTATGTGAAAAATCACCGGAGTTCTCCTTTAAGTTTGAGCAGTAGTTGATTTTCAAAGTTAGTTGCACTCATCATTGGGTCGCTTTGCAGTGAACAGTAATCCAGCACAACTGAAAAGCCCCTCACAGGCAGCTGAGGCAGGCAGGCCAATGTTGAGTTGCAGAGAGTTTTTTTTATATTTTGAAATGAGCAGAAGGTTTAGCAGATTAAAGGGTGTCGAACTGGTGGGGGAAAGTGGGAAGTATAGGGCCCCAATGGAGGAGAGGGCCCTTGAAAAGTGGAATACAGGGGGCACAACATTTTCACCAGGCATTAGTAATAACTCAGGTAATCCACACATAAAAAATCCAAACAACTCCATAAGTAGAGTCATGTGTAATGAAGTGGAATAACACAGGGAAAAAGTATTGAACACGCTAAGAAAAAGCACTAAGGCAAGGAAATGGAAGGAACGAGCTGAAATCTGTAAGTAGTTAGAGAGTAATTATCCTTTCTATCTGTGCAAATTAATATAAGCTTGGTTAGTAGCCTACATATCAATGGGCTATAAAAAGGTTTTTCATTACCAAGGTGTCACACAAGAAACATTCATGATGGATAAAAGCAAAAAGCTCTCCCAAGACTTTTGCAACCTTATTGTTGCAAAACATATCAATGAAACTGGTTACAGATGCATTTCAAAACTTCAGAATCTTCCAGGAAACAGCATGGGAGCCATTATCTGCAAGTGGAAGAAACATCACTGCATCATCAACCGGCCTACTTCACTCAAAATGTAATCAAGTAAAATTTAAAATACCGATTTTTTTTTTTAACTACTTAAAAATACAAAATACACAGAAAAACTACTCAATACAGTAACGTGAGTAAATGTATTTCGTTACTTTCCACCTCTGAACAGTTGTTAGGCTTATATCATTCTGATCTGTAGTCATGCAGCCATGCCTACATTTATTAGGCTACACATGTATTAGAGGCCACATTAATTATAGGCTAATATATTATAATATTCAGTATTCATTATTGAATGCTTAGCTGGAATGATGTTTCCCTATCATCCTATTCTTAAAGCAGGCATACCTGTGGGCATGTAATTGAGCTATGGGTTTTCTTTAGGAATGGTATGTTTGAACGGGCACTGCACAAGTAAGAAACAAAAACAAGACGTGACGTGACAAGACACAGACTGTCCACTAGGGTGACCAAAAGGCCTGAGCACAATGCTGGCAAGCCTACAGCTTGATGTACTGATTTGGACAGATGTTTACCTGTTATTGTGAGCTTGATCAGGAGAACCACGTGGAAAAGAAACCCTCTTTTAGGATGCATGCCTGCAGGGGCGCAGGAGGCACGGGGGACGTGGGGGATATGTCCCACGCAGTGCTGAAAACACGGCCGTGGTCCCCCTCACTTTGGATAAGGAAAAAAAACCTTATATACGCTAAATAAATAATAACCTATAGGGTTTGCGCTAACTATGTAAAACTCTCCATTAACAGCATCACATCACTAACCACAGCCATATACAGTACTGTAAGAGTGCACAATCTTATATTTACTCTGTTGGATATCTGAAGCCAGTTTGTCTACTAACAACCATCATTAGAGATGCTTTTCGTTTGGAGCGGCATACTGGTAGGCCATCAAAAGCATAACATTTTCGGTTTGGTTTGGGATCTAATTTACTTTTGGACTGTTTGATTATATTGCTAAATGTTGGGACTGATGGGCACTGAACTCTGGGAGATATTTGATGGTTCACTGTTATGTTTCATGCAGTTGAAAAAGTGTCGGGATTTCCACCGCTGTTTATTGCGAGACAAGGTAGCCATTCATTGAATAGGGGTAGTGCTGTAATAGAAACCTTTTTGCGTAGCCAAGTAGCCTAAATTGAGTTATTGTTTAATTATGCCTTGAGTCACGCAACAATTGCGTTAAATGTAGTAGACTTCAGCCTCTGGCAATTAGCTCGAAAGGGGCGGCAAGACAATGAGCTTGAGAACGTGTGTTGGAGACCCATGGTAGGAAAACGACTTTATTAATCCAACCAACAATATAATAAAATATTAAGAAGAGGTGTTATTTCATTGACTTAAATCGAAGCAATGTCTTCTAGTGCTGGTGGACTGATGGCAATTGTTGGTATGGTATAGGCAAATATGGGAACCTGCCTTTATTTGTCCGGCTATAAATAGAATCAATCCCGGGCATAATTTGAGGATTTATGGTAGCCTATCTCCTGCTCAACATGACATTAGCTGTTATGTTTATTGATAACAAACTCAACTAGCCTACTGATGAACTCGTTTTCACTAGCCTAACTATAAAATAGAAGTATATAGGCCTATCCAAAGTTTTTGTTCTGAGACATTTATTTCAAACATAATTTCAAGACACAAATTGGATACTTCAGTTACCTTGGTGCATAAATCCCAGAGAGTAAGCTACCACACCCCAGAGTGATGGGCCTTTCTTACCCGTTCAGTGTGGGGTATAAACAAGCTGAGAATTTAGCGGTGTCACGTCTGGCTGTCACAGACATGGGGAGCTCTTTGAAGCTTGGGATAATGTGGTACAGTTACTACAGTAACAGTATTTTATTTTACTTCTTATGTAATGTATATTTTTTTAATTTTATAATTTTTTATAATTTTATAAATGCTTTGTTTAAATGCTGTTGGAACAAATAGTAGTTGATTATAAAGGCAACATGTTCTAACATTGCATAAATATTAACTGCAGACACATAGTGGAGAGTTAATTTGGTTTATACTGTACCAGACAATTTAGGTACTGTAGGCCTAACTAGGCTATTTGATCATGTAGTCTATGTTTGGATCATAGGCATGATGATTCATTCATGGCTTCATAAAATATCAACATTATGTTGCTTTTAGAGTATTCTACCATTGGCCCAAGTAGTGTAAAATAAATCTAAAAAAATTAAATAAAAGTAGAATTGCACATAGCAAGAAGCTGGTCTGAGGGCAGATCTGGCGTTGTGCTCATCTCACAGTTTTGACAATTTTAATCAAAAAATATTTTGAAAACAATCAATGGTATTATCTTAATATTCTGGCAAGTTTAAAATATGATGGTCGAAAGTGGGCCAGAGGTGGCGATCCGATATCGGGAAATCTGATCTCACTATGGTTTGTGTTCACAATTTGGTCCCCCTCACTTTCAAAATATCTCCTGCGCCCCTGCATGCCTGCATACAGTAGATAGATATAGATAGATAGATACTTTATTGATCCCCAAGGGGAAATTCAGGGGGTCTCAGTAGCATACAGACATCCACACAACATGCACTTACAGCAGAAATGGTAAATATAAGTATAATAATAAGTATAAAATATAAGTATAAACATATAACCAAACTCCACTGTACAACAGTAGGAGATAAGAAAAAGGGTAAGGCTATTTGCACCCCTGGTACAATTAGCAGTGTATGCTATTCGTACCCTGGTGCAATAAGAAGTGAATTCTATTCGTACCCCGGTGCACACAGTAATGTGTCCTATTAGTACCCCGTCTGGTACAAATATCAATGTATGCTATTCGTACCCCGGTGCACACAGCAATGTGTTCTATTAGTACCTCGTCTGGTACAAATATCAGTGTATGCTATTTGCACTCCTGTGCATTTAATCTGGCATATTGATCACACAATGTAATAATATATATATATTTTTAAAAACAAGCAACATGTTTTTTTGTTGTTGAGTGTGAATAGCTCAGCTGTGTAATAGACACTCTGAATAAGGTATGCTGTTTGCATCAATGTACAGTTAGAAGTGGATGCTATTCGTACCCAGGTGTTTATAGTACTGCATGCTATTTACACCCTGGTGCATGAACTAGCTAATTGTTGCTATCAAAACTTCCGTTCGATAACCGATTTCTTGTTCAAATTGCGCGCCTTCTCTCCAGAGACGTTGGTACACATGCACACTGACTCCGCCAAAACAAATCACACGGGAATCGAACCCCAGTCTCCCGCGTGCGAGCCCTTGTCTAGTGACCACTGCACTATCTGCTTCAACAAGAAGTTGAGGTTTGCACGAAATTTCTGTTAGTTAACAAACTGACGGTTGTATGTGTTCACTGAACAAAGATTATGAAAATAAAACACAACTTTTCCATCTCAACTTTAATTTGAACAGATATTAGTGCTGAAACCGTTCAGAATTCTTCACTTTCTGCTGACGAAAAAACGAATGTCGGCCATGTTTTTTGGGCACGCGAGCAACATGTTTTTGTTGTTATGTAACAGGGTGTGAATAGCCCAGTTGTGTGGCCAAGGCTATTCGTACCAGGGGTACGAATAGACACTCCGTAAGAAAAAATAACAAAACTAAATACACTATATAAATTAAATGTAAAAAATCCAGTGTGCTTGAGGGTGATCAAGCATGAGACGCTTGTAGTGACAGGGCCTGTAGTTCTGTGTGCATGGTGAGGTGCTCAAGAGAGTGAGTGTCATGGTGAAGGTGCAAAAGTAGTCCAACAGTAGTCCCGTAGTTCTGTGTGTATGGTAAGGTGCTCAAGAGAGTGAGTGTCATGGTGAAGGTGCAAAAAGTAGTCCAACAGTAGTCCTTTAGTTATGTGTGCATGGTAAGGTGCTCAAGAGAGCGAGTGTCCTGGTGAAGGTGCAAAAAGTAGTCCAACATTAGTCCAACAGTGCAACAGTGCAATAATCTAGTCTAGAGACCAGCATAAATAATATGGACAAATAGGAGAGTAAAGTATAATGTAGACAAGGTAATATAAAAAACTATGTCAGTGCAATAACAGGTTGAGGTAATAGGGTTACAGCCATTCAGTATTGTAGCAGTAGCCATTGATCATGTGTGCTAACATAGCATGAAAAACAGTGTAGCAGGAAAACAGTAGTAAAAACATTAGGCTGTGGACATTAGTAAAACAGTAGTAAAGCAGTAGTGGGCAGTCAGTACTCACACATGGAGAGGGTGGAGAGGCAGACAGACTAAGCAGAGAAGTCTATCTCTCCTCTTCCCTTTAGTGAAGCATTGAACAGTTCAATGGCCCTGGGGACAAATGACTTCCTCAGTCTGTCTGTTGTGCAAGGCAGTGAGCGAAGTCTCCAGCTGATCAGGCTCTTCTGCTTAACAATAGTGCTGTGGAGTGGGTGACACTCATTGTCCAAGATGTTGATCAGTTTGTTCAGGGTCCTTTTGTCAGATATTGAAGTGATGCACTCCAGTTCAGCTCCCACTGCAGAGCCAGCTTTCCTTACCAGCCTGTCAATTCGCCCCGCATCCTTCTTCTTTGTGCTTCCTCCCCAGCAAACCACTGCATAGAAGAGGACGCTGGCAACAACAGACTGGTAGAACATCCTGAGGAGCTTGCTGCACACATTGAAGGACCGCAGCCTCCTCAGGAAGTACAGGCTGCTCTGCCCTTTCTTGTAGAGTGCGTCAGTGTTGGCTGACCAGTCCAGTTTATTGTCCAGGTGGAGACCCAGATACTTGTAGGTGCTTACCACCTCCACATTGACCCCATCAATGGAGACTGGTAGCAGAGTGGGCTTAGACCTGCGGAAATCCACCACCATCTCCTTGGTCTTTGAAGTGTTGAGTTGAAGATGATTGAGTTTGCACCAGGCTCCTGTATTCCTCCTCCTGCCCGTTCCTCATACACCCCACAATTACAGTATCGTCAGAAAACTTCTGCATGTGGCATGACTCGATGTTGTAGCAGAAGTCAGATGTGTACAGGGTGAACAGGACTGGAGAGAGCACAGTTCCCTGTGGCGCTCCGGTGCTGCTGATCACAGTGTCAGAGAGACAGTTCTTCAGTCTGACGAAATGTGGTCGCTCGGTCAGGTAATCTGTAATCCAGGTTACCAGGTGAGCGTCCACACCCATCTGCAAGAGCTTGTCTCCCAGTCTGAGGGGTTGGATGGTGTTGAAAGCACTTGAGAAATCAAAGAACATGATTCTCACAGCACTTTTCCCCTTGTCTAGGTGAGAATGTGTCCTGTGTAGAAGATAAGTGATGGCATCAAATTCAATTGTTCAAAATCAACTTCAAATTCCATGCAGTTTTGAACCTGTCAACCTGCCAAAGATACTTGCAATTACAACACCTAATTTTTGCCTTTTCATTTTTTAACTAGGTGGTGCTATACATCAAATGGTTATGGGATGGGTTGACATGGGCCCTTGAGACCAACATACTAAACAAGTGTGGTCCTCCTAGGCCCTATGGTTCCCGAGATATTCACAGAAAACTGTGTCTGCCCTACCCTCCTTGGGGGGCAATGTCCGGCAATGGCTCAAAATGAAAAACAATGGTTCCGTGTCATCCTCGTGGGGCTACATGCCCAACAAGTCTTTCAGTGTCCCAGGAATCATTGACACAAAATTACTGAAGAAAAAAACAATCCGGAAGAAAAAAACTGACTGACTAAACCAATATGACACTGCTTCGCTGCGCGGCGGTTATAATAAAGGGAATATGATGACCCAAATATTTTTGTCCGTTCATCCACAACAACTACAGTACAACGAATCAATAAAAAACAAGACAGAAACATGAAATGAAGGCATATGAGATTAAGACACACAACTGAAAAAAACTGCCAGATGTCTGATTTAAAGTTTCTTGATTCTGAATGTAGGCTACTGTAACACAGCTATGCTAGCTGGCATCCATTCTTTAGAACGGCACTAACATCTGAAGTAGCCTAGTGGTGTCCTCTTCCTCGGTCATGGTTTCGATTTCAAGTTTAAACAATGAAGCAGCAGGAAATAATTGAACCACGTAGGCCTAAACGAGTTAGGCTTCTTAAACCCCATTTTTTTATGCTGCCTAACACAATATACAGCTCAATTTTAATTCTATACACTACTTTAAGAATTTCTATATGTTATTTTATGCATATATTGTGAGAATCTACGATTGACTTCATAAAATCAATACATCCACCTCCTCTACCACTACCAAGTAGTCTATCAGCCAGTGGCACAGTATATATATATAGAGAGAGAGATAGATAGATAGATAGATAGATAGAGAGAGAGAGACCCCTGTGAAGAAAATGCCTCACTCAATGCAAGAGGAGAAAAGTAGAAGCAATCTATTCACATTAAGTCTATCAAGCCATATTATTATATAGTATTAGGTCTGAAAAACAATTTTAATTCTATACACTACTTTAAGAATTTCTATATGTTATTTTATGCATATATTTAATTTGCGGAAGTGCAGTGAATCATCTGTTTCTCCTGCACTCTCAAAAGCACCTCTCTCATCCCGCCCACTCCCGCATGGAGCTTTCAAAACATGTCGCACGTCGCACTCTTTTGTGTCGCGACCCTGCAGACCTCTAGTGCTTAACCCTTGAAGCCAAGTGTTTCTCCATTGGGAGCACTTTTAGATTGTCTTGCACCAACAACCATTGCATTCATTTGGGTTGTGCTAACTCATTGTGTCTGGGTGACAATAATTTTTTCTTTCAGCTGAGTGTATTCTATAGTAAAAAAAAACAAAACAAAAAAAGCTTCAAAAGCTCACTAGAGAGCATTTGATTGTGTTAGTGTGCATGTCAAGCATAATGCAGTGAATTTTCCCAATGGAAATGGAAATTTTACATTTGGGATGATGAAAATTGATAGATGCCTTTAAACCAAGAGATCAAATTATGGAGCTGTGTGCAGTGGGGAATGCATTATTAAAGCTCATCAATAACAAATGAAAACCTTTGGGCCAGCTGTTAAGCTATGAAAGCAAATGAAAATGTGGAGCAAATTAGTCCAAGAATGGAGATCAACAGTTGTGTGTGTGGGGGGGGTGGGCATCCAGGGAATCTCTGTTTACTCTTGATGGTAAATAAATGCACTGCTTTGTGATCATCACAGCAAACACTTCCACTTCCAGAAAGAAGGGGGGGGGGGGGGAATAGGGATATTATCAACTCATAGTTTACAGCTATTATGAATTCCTTTCATTCCACACCACTGTGCACTATGCTGCGATTCAAGCTTGTCCCATGGAAATACAGGCAGCGCTGGGGGAAAGCTTTGATATCATGGCTTCAGATCTTTATTTGCATGTGGCATTGTGTGGCAGACCCCCTGGAGCTCCTCTGTGTGGCATTTAAACACATGCCTAGTGCAATTCACATCTGGATTAACCAATAATTGTTTTTTTGTTTTTTTTTCCCCCAAGTGTAACAGCATATTAAAGTAGCACAATCATGAGTTATAGCCTAGATTATTCATGGAAATATGTTTGCCTTCTGAATTTTGACCCATGCATGTTGTTCTCTCGAATTCACAACCAGGAAATTGAAAATAATCAGCAATCACTAGTCCACTGGAAATCATAATATTTAGTCTTGGTCAGGAAAAGTGAATCCATTCAGAGAGTACGGAATGCTCTGGAGAAAAGGGTGTCCTTCAGAGAGAGGCTCAGATGATGGAAGTGATCGGGGGAAAATTGGAGAGAGAGGAGAGCATGTGCGTGACAGGATCAGTCGGGCACTGCTGTGACACCGACACCCTCCCACAGCTGCTAGCAGAGTGTTGCGGGCACATGTCTGTGTTTACCGCAATTGTTTGAGGGAGCATCAAGTATGGCAAATTGCTTTAAAAATACCAGTGGCTACAGCTGTTCACTTCAATTTCAGCAAGCCAATTTGCATGCTCTTATGTGTCTAGGGAAAAAAGCACCACCATTTTGTCTTCTGGGAAACCAGAGTGAGTCATAGATTTCGCCCTTGTTCTTCTGTTTCTCATGCACCTTTGCTCGCTTGTCATAACAGCTGGGCTGTGTTGGTTATCATATACATTTTCAAATTGTGCGGCCCCCTGTGTCCTTAAACCTAGCAGAACAGATCAAAAATAGCCGCTATCATTGTGGCCATAAAACAGTTAGGTGTTTCTGTCATTCATCCGTCCCTTCGGTCTAGTGGTCACTGTCAATCATAGCAACACAAAAAACCCAGGTTTTAAAATGTTTTAATATGGGATTTTGTTAGGCCTAGTTTCAAATTGTTTTTTATTGTCACAATGTTGTTCAAAATGTTTTGACAGCAACATAATCTATTTCAAATGGACTTAGCTGTTGTGTCGTGAGCCTACCTGATGCTGGGTTATCTTCATTTAGATATGTGGAAGGCTCAGCCGAAAGGCATCCCAGGAGGTGAAAGACTTCGATCTGGAGAGGTTAAGTGTGCCTTGAGCATTATGGGACAGAACAATGTATCAGTGGTAAATATTGTGAGAATCTATTATTGACTTCATAAAATCAATACATCCACCTCCTCTACCACTACCACAGCCAGTGGCACAGTATATATATATATATATATATATATATATATATATAGAGAGAGAGAGAGATAGATAAATAGATAGATAGATAGATAGATAGAGAGAGACCCCCGTGAAGAAAATGCCTCACTCAATGCAAGAGGAGAAAAGCAGAAGCAATCTATTCACATTAAGTCTATCAAGCCATATTATTATATAGTATTAGGCCTGAAATAGTCATATACTGTATGTGTAGTCCATGGGTTAGTAGGGGTCAACCTGTACCACATAATTGAACTTTATTCATAATTAAACTTTAGATTATGATATAACATGTCAAATACAAATACCCAGCTTGCTCAATATTGACAATTTTGCAACAATGGCTAATTTTCTCTGTCGTATGTCTTAAATTTGCCATTTTTTGGTAGTCTACCCTATGTCTGTGGTCTACTCTATTGGCTACTGTTTTCCAGCAGAAACATTACCCTGCTGATGTTAGAGCTATACTGTACCAGATATAGTCTTTTCACACAATACATAATTCAGAATAAAAAAGTGGAAAAAAGACACGTGGAAACAAACAAAAAAAAAGCATTTGCAGTGCCTGTGTCTGTATCACTTCTGTATGCTGCTGTGTCTGGGGGAGCAGAAGCCTTGAGATGCAGCATAATTAGTTTGGTAAGGATGGCGCCTCAGGGAAAGGATTAGCAGTGGAGGGCACTGGATTGGTCATTTACTGTCAGATGAGGCATACAGACAGACAGGCGTATGTCTTCTTCTGCCTGAGCATTTCATTCCATTCCACACCCCGAGCTCTTCAGTTTTTAAACTCCTTGGGAGCAAAAAGGGAAAAAAAAGATACTAAAGTTTGAAGATTTGGATCTAAAGAGTAGGAAAGAAAAGACAGTAGTTGGCTCGGAACTCAGCAAAGTTAGCCTTACTTGAGCTGTGGCTCTAACCATATAAATATAAACACTGGAACTGGACGCGGACAGAAGACCAAATGAAATGAGATGAAACTAAGAAGGAAGCCAATGTTGGGAACAGTTGCATCGCGACGGCCGGGCACTAACTTTGAAATAATTGGTCCAGTCTTACCAATCACATTGATCAGATTCCTAACACTACTTCCTACTTCGCTTAAACTTTACCAACTGACAATAAACAGCATCAACAGTGTATGTGGGTCTACCTTTGCTGTTAATACATTTCTGCATTTTTCCAACTGCATTTTTTGATATTTGCAGGTGTTACTGCTACTGTTTATCACAATAAGTTTTGGTTTCATCTTCCCCTCTCATCGCTAACACTTGTCTGAGGGAAACGGTTATGAACTTCCAGACTCGATCACCCTGAAACAAGATCTAGGTGGACAGGGCCAGGCTATTGCTCAAGGACACAACGGTGGGAGCCAGGAATTGAAGCCCAGCTCCTTAAGCACTACACTACCACTGCCAGGTAACAGCAAAAGATAAGAAATAAGAGTTAGGAAATAAGAAAGTGATTTGAATAATGTATTATAAGGGGATTGACCCTAACAGCTTACCCTGCCTCTTTTAGTATTACAAACATTGAAATTATTAACTTATGTCAGAGCATATGTCATGACATGAACCATATATGAACCAGTCAGCATTGGAAATGCTTGAGCCATCTGACTTGTAGACGTCCGGACTCAGTGGAGAAGATATAACTAATGGAGGAGATGCCTCATTACATGAAAACTGACCTGAAAGTTAAATGTTGTGGTTCACATGAGATAGAAGTGATTGACTGAAGGGAACCTCAAGGCAATTTGTCAGGCAAACATTCACGGGAATGGAAGCAACTAGGTATAAACAAGTCAATAAACTGTCAGAGGATACACCTTGGGTGGCTGTTGTTAAGGGTGGTGCAGTGTTTACATGTAATTGGAAACAAATTTTATTCAGTGCCTGTTTGAGCTCACCTCGTCACCATCACCAACAGCTTCAAACAAGCACCATCATTCCTTGCGAAGAAAAGAATAATAAAAAAACATTCGATGTGTATCTTTCTGTTGGACTGCAAATGTCATAAGTCACTGCAGTATATTATTTGTTCAAATATAATCTATAGATCATGTTTCCAAATGGGTAAAATTAAGATTGTGGCATATAATTTTCAAAAGATAGACAGGTGCTATTCAAGTGTTGCAGTCATGCAGGGGGATGCCTTACCTATAACAGGTCTCGTAAATATATGATTAGACAACAACGTTGATACGCTAATGGTAATGCATTACTTTGGCGTTCGTCCGACAAGTCCTGCCTCAAATACACTAAAGCGTCTTGCCTTGGTCCTCACTGGCAACAACCCACTCAAAACAGCACAGCAAAAAGATTTGAAGATGCAAGGCTTCCTAGCATTCATCGAGTTTGTAAGTAGTCTGTTTGGCTGTCCACAGGAGACTCTTTGTTCCAAACACATGATGCCCTGCCATGTTAATGGAATTCAGTATTTGACCACTGATGCCAGCATGCAGACTTAAACCATTGACCTTTGTAAATATACACCAGGAGAGGTGCCCTAAGGTCTTTAGCCACCCACTGACTCCTCTCATGTACATTGTACATGTGTGGTGGTCAGCTTCTCCTTCTGTCTGGGTATCTCATCGGTCACTTTCTCCGCACTCTGAACTTGATGGTAGAGAAGTGAGAAGCCAACCTGTGCTGCGGTACAGTACACTCACATGATCACTAGTATACTCTCATCAGTCAGCCAAGGTGAACTTGGAGGCCTTATTCATAAGTGTCACTTGGAGGTACACTGAGTTATCTCCATGTCAGAAGTCATTCTCACCTCTTTCACCTGTATGAAAGATTTTATGAGCGATGAGTTGAACAAGAACAATAATTGGACCGCCCTGTTTGTGAGTGGTAGGCGTATTGCCTTCTCTATTGCCTGTGTTGTCCAAAGAAGTCTCAGTGACCTCATCTATTTTGAAATCCATCCAAGATGTCTATGAATGCAAAGACTTGCCTTGAACTGTGTCAGTGAGATTAATCTTGAAGCTCCCTCAAATGTGCAGTGTAGACCTTGTCACAAATAACAAAATTCCTACATATCTTTTCTTTGGATACTACACTTTTAATATATTTAATTATACTTACATGTTGCTGCATTTAGAAGTGAAGCTTTCATTGTAAAGTTTAGTTGGTAATGCCAGAAGTTTGGTCTAAATCTGCCTACAGTATACTGGATATATGGCTATGGCTCCCATACATCATTGCATGGCCTGCTGCTGCAATCTGCATGCCTTAAAAGTCTGAAATGAAACTCAATGGAAATTATAGATATTTGGGTAACAATTTACTTGACGGGTGAGTTTATAACACAGTCATAGCAGCTGTCATAAACTGCACATAAAGCATTCATGACTGTTTCATGAGACATGACTCAACATTCATACCAAACCTTTCATGAATGTGGGAGACTTTTGTTTGTCAAAATAAAAGTCCAAAGTCGCAAAGCAGCATTGCCGTTTTTGGTCCAAACCTCTTACCTGATCACGCCACATCAATGGGCTAGGCCGACTCCAGTGCCAAAAAGACAGAACATGGTCAAGCAAATAATTTTTGTTTCATAAAAATGTATTTGTTTTATGATGTAACCTTTGCACATGATTTCTCATCTTTTGCTACTGGTAATGTCGTTCCAGGTTACACAAATACAGGTCAGCTGAATGTATACTTGTATAGTAAAGTGACATTCGATGTAGACTTCATAAGATATTAATGAAATATTTACAAAGGCTGGAGAGATTAAATTAATGGTATCCAGGTTACACAAATACGATGTTGGACTTTTATTTTGACAAGCTGTCGTCGTTCTGTCTTCCACATTCATGAACAGTTTGGTATGAATGTTGAGTCATGTCTAATGAAACAGTCATGAATGCTTTATGTGCAGTTTGTGATGGCTGCTATGAATGTGTTATGAACTCACCCATCAAGTAAAGTGTTACCGATATTTGTTTTTTCTGGATTTTATTACCCATACTTGAACGTGCACATTATACATGAGTGAGTATGCTGTTGACAATACTTCTGTAGGGAAAAACAAGAAATTCAAGAAACATTTTTCACAATCCAAGCCAAATGGTTAACATTATTTTAAATTCAACACAACATGCATTGTTGTCTGGATCACTTCCCCGAAGATAGGATTACCACAGTCATTTCAAGGGCATAATATGCAGAGAAAATTGCTCATGTCTGGAATTGTCAATCCCTTGTGTCAAAATGGGCTCTAAGACCTTTCAAGGGTAGAAGCTGACACAAAGAGATTGATAGGTGATGGGATCATGAGAACTGGTTGAATCATGCTCCTTCTGTGTTCTGATGTGATCACACTAAAGTCACCATGCAGGGAATGAGGAATATGAAATGACAGACTGCTGGCACTGGCAGTCATATTAGCCCGCTAAAACTAACGTGTTGAAAACAACAGAACTTGCATTGTTTTTAACATATCTCTGTGGCCAGATAGGGAGAACACAGTTTGAAAATAACACAACTTGCATCGAAAACAACACAACTTGCATATTTAACACATCTCTGTGTCCAGATAGGGAGAACACATTTGTTTTAAGAATGCAGTATTAATATCCCCCTGCTGGGTGAATGAGCACAGAGCAGAGCATCTGCATTAAACCTGATTCCCATCTGATTGTGGGTTGACCAATCATGTGTGATTACATCCACTACCTCACTGAAACCTTAACTGAATGAGGAGTATCGTGCGGTTTGGCATAATTGCAAAAAACTCCTTTGTTTGTTATACATGTAAACAGAGAGGGAAAGGACCACCTGAGTCGTTTAAGACTTGTGTTGCTGAATTTGGTCACCTCTCAGTATTTTGAAATAATAGGCTAGCTTTTGTCCTTTATATAACATGGATTTAAAGCAAAGGTCCTCCAACAAAGTAGTATACTGTCAGTATACTGTAGGCCCTCCAACAAAGTAGTATACTGTCAGTATACTGTTAGCCTGGCCTTGCCTTCCTACGTACTTCCGCTCGATTTTTATCTCCCTCCACGACTCCGTCTGGGGTTCCGGCCATTGACCACGCTCACAGCGGAGAATTCGACTCCGCACCAATCAGCAAGCAGGAGGCGGGAGTTGTGAGAGACGATGTTGAGATTCTGCGCTGTGTTTGAATTGTAGTCCTCGAGGAGTTGGCAATGGCATAAGTTAATGAAGCAATTCAGTCCGTGCTGGCTACACTTCCAAATATTCAGGAATTGAAGTCCAAACAAAAGGAGTGTTTAACACATTTTATTTCGGGCAAAGATGTTGTGGCCCTACTCCCTACGGGATTTGGGAAACGTTTGATTTGTATCGCGCAGTAGCCTCAATATTAAATTATAGCATGTGCTGCAGACCCGGTATGAATGAAGCGGCGTGTTTTCAATGATCACATCTAGCTTTGACAATTGTGATGATATTGTACCGCCGAGGCTATTTGCCCGTGTTGGGCTTTCCCCTGTGTTTTGTGTCTTCTGTGTTCCCGGCGTGTGCTTGTGTGTGTGTGTGCGAGTGTTTGTGTCTCCCTCTCCCTCCTGTGTCATAGAATGTGTCAATAAGTTTTGATGTGTTTTGATTGGGGGGAGGTGTCCAGGAGGGAATATTTAGGGGTTCAGATAGGTTAGCGATTGCTAAGGGGAGGGAATAGAATAGGGGGTTCTAAGACGTCTAGTAAGTTTAGTCAGAGTAGAAGTGGATTAGGTGCGAGTGAGTTGTGTTGCGTTGTTGGCCGATGAGTGTGAATGACGAGTGATTGAGACCGTGATTTATCAGCGATCAGTTTGTTGTTTTGTAGTGGACACCTCCTGTTGCCTGTGCACTAGCCTGTACATCTATAGGAAATAAACTACCAGTTTTGGAACGATATATCAGCCTCCCCGTCTCCTAACTTTTCATCGGCGTTACAATATGTTATCTTCAACCTTACTGTTGAATAGTAATCTGCTATTTGCTATTCTTCCACTAACTCTTACATTTGTATCGCAAAGCTGGCATGGTCATTTACATCCATCTTGTTCGCTTTGGTGGGAAATGGTTGTTGTGGGCAATTTCTGAGCGTTGTAGTGTAGCTTACTTCACGATCGAGCTGGCGCATAACATACGTCACGGCCAAACGTTACCTAGCGTTCATGGGCTTCGGAAAAACCTTTCTCCGAGTGAAAACATCATCATTCCGCGTCATTCACGTCACATAATGTGTGAGTCAGAGGTCGGAAACTGGGGCTAGATTTTGCTAACAGAGTTGTCCAGTTAGGGGCTTGTCATCACTTTTGTCGTCACGTTGTAGTTCGTTTGTAGTCCATGTGGCCTTTCATGGCCAACAGTTTTAATGTGAACTTGGGAATTTGCCGTTTCCGTCACTTGAAAGCTGCATATATCTTTCTTTCACGAGCGTCTTACGCTATATTTTAAGCAAATACAGTTGTTTGTTTAGGATTAGTGAGTGTATGTTTTAACCTTTGTTGTGGCATCCGTGTTTGTCAGACATTCCAACGGCAAAGCACATGAACACTTGCTGTCGGAAAAACAAAGTAGCCATGGGGGTGGTCCTTGTCATTCCGAAGTGCCCTGAATGCACGGTTAGCGATTGGGTGAAATCAGATCCAATCGTTTCAAACTTCTACAGAGTCCACGCATCCAGCTTGCAAACGTTCGTCAATAGCCGAGATCCCAGACCCTTGTAGAAGCGAAGCGTACCAAGGGGATGGCAAATGGCCAGGCTAGTATACTGTAGGCCCTCCAACAAAGTAGTGTCAGTATACTGTAGGCCTTCCAACTGTCAGTATACTGTACTGTAGGCCCTCCAACTGTCAGTATACTGTAGGCCATCCAACAAAGTAATAAGCTACTGTCAGTACACTGTATGTAGTGTTAATGTCAGTCCTTATCTGTAATGGTGGCCTTACATTGTACAGTTTTTGGTCTGTTTTCACAGTCGGCGACTAAATTTAAAAAATCGGACAGAAATCATGGGAGTTGTACTGGAATCGCGGTGCGCTGCCGTCAACTAGATCGTTTAGCGTTTTGCGGTTTTAAGTCAGTCGGAGTCAGTCTAGTTTTGCCGTTACGACAATATCAAACATGTTTGATATTATCGCAAGTCTTTTTGGTCGTGGCTCATGCAAATAGTGACGTGAACAATATAAAAACCAATAGTGACCTCTCTCCAACACCAAAGGAAGGGGCAAAGTAGGCGACAGCTGTAGATTATTTGTTATTTCATTTCTTATAAATTATTAGTCGGCTATTCCATGTGACAGAACAACTATATCTGTTAGGGATATCACACATGAAACAATGCTGCAGAAACACGAAAAATGACTTTGATATGAGTAGACTATCATATGAGTTCCTGTTGCTATGTAGTGCATGATGGAAATAATTTAAAGGAATCTAGTAGCAGTCTTGTAAATAGTGACCCTAGTTGTTGCAAAATCATAGTCTGTGACTAGTCTGTGACTCAACAACTATCACTTGTCTTTAGATGTGAGAGGGTCTGAGACTGTAGTCTTTCAAAAATCTTTTCCAAATTTTTGCTGGATAAACTTTAAATTTGAAAATTTTACATTTCTAAATTTGGGGCAGCCGTGGCCTACTGGTTATCGCTTCGGACTTGTAAACGGAGGGTGGCCGGTTTGAACCCCAACCAGCAGGGCCGGATTAATTAATGGGTTTTCTGGGCACCTGCCTGGGCACTTGAGCAAAAGGGGCCCTCCGAGCCGGTCGGCCCGGGCTCCATAGAAATAAATAAATCCGTCTGTGTTATAGTCCTCGGATGCACAATCCCACTCTCCATTTTCCATGGGGAAAATGTTTCATTTTCCAGTCTATGAGCATATTCAAAACGTAGGCTATTCAACGCGCGTAAACGTGCAAGGTGTAGCCTATATGCATCCTCCCCAGTCAATGCTGCAGATCGTTAGACGTAAACCAGCCTACCTTGATAAAAACGGAGCGTTCTACAGCCGCATTACAGCCCACTGTCACTCATGTCATATTGTGAACTGCACAATGCCATGAAATGAAATCGCTGGTAGTAGTCAAATGCCTAGTAGAAAAAAATAAAGAAAAAGAAGCGGCGGCTACTTTAAAAAAAGCCCTCGCATACTCAACTTTAAAAAAGCCCTCGCATACTCAACTTTAAAAAAGCCCTCGCATACTCAACTTTAAAAAAAAAACCTCGCATACTCAACTTTAAAAAAAGCCCGAGGAACAGTAACCGAGGAAGGTTACAACAGCAACGGAGGATGAGCTAGCTGAAACTACCAGAGAATGACTGAACTAGGTAGATGAGGTTTAATATACCGGTAGTTGGAATGACTGAACTAGGTAGATGAGGTTTAATATAGTTGGAATGACTGAACAGATAGGTGGATAGTTTAAAAGGTTAAATTATATGCTAGGTAGACTAGGTTTAATATAGTTGGAATGACTGTACAGTTAAATAGGTGGATAGTTTAAATGGTTAAATTATTTGCTAGGTAGATGAGATTTAATATAGTTGGAATGACTGAACTAGGTAGATGAGGTTTAATATAGTTGGAATGACTGAACTAGGTAGATAAGGTTTAATATAGCCTGGCCACCTGGCCTAGGATTCTAATTGCTTAACGGCAGTCTTAGAGCCATATTGTATGCTTAAAGCCTGAGACAGTATATAGTTTAAAAAATGTAGATAGTGTAATGGATGTTGATAAACAGAGAGTTGAATGGATATTGATAGGCAGATTGTTTAATGGATGTTGATGGATAGTTTAATAGGTGGATGAGTGAATGGTTTGAAGAGGATGAATGGATAGAAAGTTGGATGAAATGTGCCTTATATCCTTGTAGAATGGAGAGTCACAGAGAGAGTTGGCCTAGTTCAGCAGAAAGCAGTTGATACAGGTGCAAATCAAGGTAATTAGTCCATTGTGATGTCATCAGCCTAATGTTAAGTCTATGGGGAAATATTGAGTAGTTTTTAATAAATACTTTAAAAAGTATAAAAGTTACAAAGATGAAAAATACATTGCCCAGATGTCCTAAGTAAGACCTACGTAACATAGTTTGAATGAAGTTTCTACATTAAACGGTTGAAGCTGCATTAATTGCGTTAGAAGAAGAATAAGAAGAAGCCTAGGAAGAACAGTACAGTGCATTTTCATGCACTGTAACTAGCCTACAGTAGAGGTGGAAAGAGAGGAAGACAAGCTAACAAGCAAGGAGGTGGTATGGTGAAGGTTAAAGTTTGTCTGACTCTGTTCCCATCATTAATGACCTTGCATTATGTGGATTAATGACCGAAAATGTCCGGGAGGGAATCATGACGGAAGGGGTGTCATCTTTTCACAATAGGGCCACCACCAACCCAGTAGCCTATCTCGGAGGGAGAACGATGTTAGAGGTAGGTCTAAGACACAAGTTCGGTGAGTTCGTAAATTCAATCTGACACTCTAAAACTTTTTAACCGTCTCTTCAGAGCGTTATTCTATTTTCAGAGTGTGTTGAAGTGGCAATTTACGAACACAATCACTGTTTGGTTTCAAGCAAAGATTCTAGAGCGCTACGCGCAAGATGGATTACTGGCTGGAAAATACGTTGGATATGTTGAAGTACGTTCTATGGGCGCCATTTTAATAAGCTCAGGTGTCGTCACAGATGCTGGCTACCGTGGGAATCCTATGGCGCTGATCCTAAAATGTTATCAATATTTGTTCTTTAAAGCTGTATGTTGAAATTACGAGAAACCCAATAGACCACACCATGTCTAGATCAGTTAAATATATTGTATAAGGACTATGTCGAATTATTTCCGAGGGTAAATTAGGCTAGGGCACTGACATCTGTCCATCATCCACCAAAACTAAGTTCAATAGGCTATGTTTGGGATATAGCTTCGTTAATGTAATTTCGTTGCTTTGTTGGGAAACAAAGTAGTCTAAAGGTAAAGTTAAATTTCATTAATTCGTTACAGTTACTGAATAACTGTAACGTCCATTCCTGCATTAGGCCTAGGCCTACTCATATAGCCTATTAACTTATTGTCTCCATGATTGCTAATTTAAAATATGGATTAGCCTTGACAGCCTAGGCTACATTGTTTCATAGAGATGTGCGTAGTGTAGGCCAGTGATTCCCAACCGGGGGTACGCGTACCCCTAGTGGTACGCGAGCACACTGCAGGGGGTACGTGGAAATTCTAAGGTGATAAGTAGGCCTAATAATCCCGTCAAAAATGATAGTGCATCAGTTTCCCCAGGGAGACAATAGTCTGTGGCACAACCACGCCAAAATCACATAATCAAAACCATAGACTGTATATATAGAACTGGACAGTGTGGCTGCATTCTACAGTGTTCTATGGAATTGAAGCCGCCGAGGCGACGCCATCTTGGAAAATTTGGAGCCAATTTGAAGTGCGGCTGCGCAGCAAAAGTTGAAGCATGCGCAGTGAAGAGGAGTCGCGGTCAGGCACGCCCACTCAGTTGCCACTCAGCGATTTAAACACGCCCCTTGTCAAGTGAAACCCGCCCCCTTCTCCTTTCCACAACGCAGGTCGACTCGGCGCTGAAGGCTAGCTGGCTGGATGAATTTTACGGCTGTGACTGAGTTAGCTAAACAGTACAAACAACAATCGGTTTGTTCTTGTCTGGTAAGTGTTGCGTATCAACTGAAACGTTTTTTTGTCTATTGGTGTTCTTAAATACGTCTAAGAGAGCTTATTATGTTGATTATAGACTGTGACAATTTAGTATGGTGAATACTAATGAGCTAACAACAGAAATGCGGACAGCGAATTACATGCTAACGTTAGCAGCTACATTAACGTTACCGGGAGGCTAAGTTAGTCATTGAAGTGAAGATTAGCACACAGCTCCCTTAACAGTCGATGCATGATATAATTGGTTTTATTAGTTGTTGCTGTTTTCAAATATCATGTATGCCATCTCAACATGGAGTTACCATTGACTGTACATGGGGATTAATAACACTAGACAGTCAGTACAGTATATGATGTGATAAAGCAACGGTATGATGTGATAAAGCAACGCAAGTTAACGTTAACGTAATGTGAAGCATGGACCTCATCAACCTCGTGTTAATGTAACTACTAGCCATTTTTTCTAACGTTAACGACACCTCTGTTAGAGCTACTTCTTTGATGGTAGGTCGGTAGCATAGACTGTAAAAAATAGATCGGTAGGTCAGTAGTTGTAGACCGCATAAGTGAATGATCGATAAATGAAACGCCTGCATTAAACACTAGCTGCTACGCCAAGAACCAGTCACTTCCCAGGGATATCGGTGAACATTTGAGAAAGACCTTAGTTTGTCATCTAACGTCCATGATCAGTCATACTGATAACGTTATTTTTCAAGCTGACGCAAGTTAATAACATTCACACCGCATATTTAAATGTGTAGTTAACATTGTAGGTAGGCTGTGAAGTTTATTGCACACATATATTTAATTAATTGGTATTACTAGTGGTGTTGAGTGCCTGATTAGATGCTTTGTAATGTTGTAAAATTGTCTGACTAACTTTTTATTGTAACTTTCCTTTTTGCAGGTAAGATATGGGTGATGACTGAATGTACTGGAGGTGGCGGCAAGGTGGTCTCCATGGTCTACATTAGTCTGCAAGCAAGGGAATGCCTACGTGAAGATGTTTGGCTGGGGTGGTCTGAGGTGGCATGTCCTCCCCCTTTCTCCAAGTACCCTGACATCCATCTCCCTGACATCATCACCCACCGTCACTGGATCAACCTGAAGCCCCTTATACATGGGACATGGCACAGCACCACTACGTTCTGAAAACACATGACTTTCAATAACTTGCATGGCACCAAGAAAGGTCTGCTTCTGCTCTGAACCTTCTGTTAATGTGACATCATTTATACTTGAGGCTGTACACATCCCTTTGTTTCTATTTTCTTTATTGATGTCACCCAAACTTCAACTTTCTGTATGCCCCTGAACTCACACAAAATGTAAATTGCAATGCGCCATTTAACTAGTGGTGTAGTAGAGTTAGTTAGTTGTAGTGGTGGGTATACTGTGAGCAACCCCAAATGTTATTAAATACATATCCTTGCCTATTTTAAATGGGTTTACTGTGTAGTCCTGTGTATCACGTAGACTATACCACGGTCATTTAACTGCCTTGGTATTTAAGTCAGAGGCCATTGCTTAGTATTTAACTGTAGCCTACACAAAGATGTAGATGTTACAAGAATGTTAATATCAGATTAATTATTGGTTGATACTAAATCAATATTGAATGTTTTTTATTTATTTTGTGTGATCTATCATTCAGAATGCTGCAACATGCCACAATCAGCCAAAGAGGACACATCGTAACTCCTCTCCTAGTTACTCTCCATTGGCTCCCTACAGTAGACAGAATTAAATTTAAATCTCTCACTTTGGCCTATAGGACATTGACTGGATCTGCTCCTTGTTATTTTAATTCAATGATCAAGATATACATCCCCAACCGCCCACTGTGGTCTTCTGATGAACTTCTGTTGTGTCGACCAGTCTTAAACGCTAGGTCAAATTCAAGACTCTTTTCCTCAGTGGTACCATGTTGGTGGAATGAGTTGCCCAGTGCTCTTCGTTCTTGTGATAGTTTTTGGTCTTTTAAGCACTTCTTATACATTATGGTTTGTATGCAGTAGTACTGTTTTATTTTCATTATAGGCTGTTGATTAATTTGACATTGTTTATTATTGATATTCTCCTTAATGTAGTCTTACCATGTTATTGTTATTATATTATTGATTGAATGGGCATTATTATTTATTATTGCTTTCCCCCCTCATTGTTTATTTCATTAGGCTATTGATTGATCCCTGTTTTAAGTATTATATTGTTTTGTATTTGTTAAGGGTAACCATAACCATCATAATGTGGTATTTTCTTATGCACTTGAAACAAAGAATAAAAATGTTTCTTTAAACGTAGTACCACTTTATTTAAATCACACACTGAACAGCAAAGTAGCTTCCTGATTATGTGTAAAATGTTTAGAGTATCCTGTCCTGATGTAGTAGGTCCATGTTCTCATATTTTTACAGCTGACATGAAGGCTGCAGTATTACATTTTTGATTTATAATGGAGCACCCTCTCTGGTGAAAGACTAGCAAGCCTGTGGTAGAGGCATACGATTACAGACATATTGAGAGGGCCTATCAATGAGTTGTCACAGTTTTCAATTTAGACGTATTATTTTGAAATGATGTACGTCTACGGGAGGATTTACCCCGCAAAATGCTACGGGAGGATTTCTCATGCAAAATGCTTCTCCAGCAGTGCAATCGCAGGTAACAACGATACCTTAACGCATTTTCAGATACCGCTGTTCTGAGCATACTAAGCAAATTGGCCATTTCTAACTTTGAATCCCTCCTCACGTTAAGCTATGGTCCAATAATGTGTTCACTAAAACACAAGTAACGTTATTTGTCGGGCTGATTCATAAATGGGCATACCGAGGTTGTCGACCTAGCAGGCTAGGTGGCGTTTTTTGCCATTCGCAAAACTAAGCAAGAGTTAACGTTAATGAAACTTTACATCGCCTTCTCCAGTGACAAAGTATATCCAAATGAAGTTGCAACGATGATGGCGGCAATCACTGGTTACGTTAAACCATTTCAAACAAGTAGGACTGTAAATGATGGTGACTATGGCTAACGTCACTTCGGATCAATATAGCAGAGCCCTTTTACTTTACCCATCAACTGGCTAATAATAGCATGATGTAGCATGCTATGAGCTAATATACTTAGCATCTACGAAAGAACAGAACATATCTTTTTTCACAAAGAATCTGTCACAACCAACAACGATGTCTCTTACCAGCAACTACACAATGTATGACTATCAATATGTATTTAGTCAGACTGTGATAAGATATAGCCTAATGATAATAACAGCAACACTTATTTAGGTTAGATTATGTGTCGAAATCATAGGGTCGAAATCAGGTGTTAAAATAAGTGAGCGATGACGCGGTAGTGTCTGCAGCCAGCTGTCAATCATAGGTGTAAACACGCCCTTTTAGATTTGTTAATATAACCAGAGGTGGGACCAAGTCACTGTTTGGCAAGTCACAAGTAAGTCCCAAGTCTTAGCACTCAAGTCCAAGTCAAGTCCCAAGTAAATACAGAGAAGGGCAAGTCGAGTCCAAGTCCAAGTCTCATCAAAGCCAAGTCGAGTCCAAGTCCAAGTCCCAATCTTTTTCAAGTCCTGAACAAGTCATCAGGTACTCTTCACTTAATAATGACATTATTAGACTGTCGATCATAATTTTAACACTTCCATCTAATCCACAGATTTTTTTTTTATAAATACAGATTAAAATATGTTCAATGTTTCTGTCTTGAAATCTTTTACGATATATGCATGCGCATACAATATACACATGTGCATACCTGAGTAATCTGTACAAAACGGATAGCTACATGACAAATAAAAATATTGTTTTTCCAAATTTCGGAGCCCACTGTAAGGATGAGTAATAATTTGACTGATGGCATTTCACTGCGCTAGGCCACAGATTTGCCTGCAAACAATTTATTAGGCTGTCTGCCAGTGGCGACTCATAAGGGAAGCCAAGGTCAACACTTTTATATTATTTAAAAGATAATAATGACACAGTAATTTTGTTTTAAAGTATTAATTTCTTAAGAAATACTACACATGTGATGCTGTTTATCTCATTTGTAAATGGTGCACTGTCACTTTAAGCCCATTGTGTGCCACTGTCCACACATTCTCATAATGATCTTTTTTACCAGCTCCATTCCTATGGCTAGTCCACAAACTCAAACATTGTTTGTGCCACATGAATAGCACAATATTAACAATGATAAGCATGATATTAAGTTGGCACAAACAGCTTTCATTCCTTTGGAAATAGATGCATGTATGACATGATGCTTGCTTGACATTTTCTGTTTGCAATTAAATGTGAATTATGAGCCTGGTAGCCAGTAGCCACCTAGCTAGCTGAGTGGAATGCGTTTCAATCGGCATATCAATGTGCTTCATGTAAACAAATTATTGAATAGGCCTACTTCAAGACTCACCATTTCCATTAAACAAAGGCAAAGACAACTCTTCATATTCTTGTCCACTTTCCAAATCACAGTGAGTGCAGCCTATGTCATAGTGACCTGGATCTCATAGTTTATAACAGTAGTGAGAACCGGATAAATCCGCAATTTCCCCTAATCTCGTATTTGTTGCCTTCATGATTTCCTTTTATACGTTTCTTATATTTAAAAGAAAATATCAATCATCATCAACAATGACAAGCCAGCTGGAACCTGCCACTCGGTTTCTCTCCCTCTCGTGCGTGCTTAGATGGGGTTCTCAATTAAATGGAGTAGGCTAGCATAAGTTCAAGTTGGATCTTAATGGAGAGGACTCGAAAAGTATCATCTTTATGTAACATGCTGTTGGTGCATTTTGACATTGTAAACGTTCTCTAACAAGAGTGCAAATCAGTTTGCAGTAAAGCTACTAGTTATTAGCTAAATGTTGGTCGTTTCTCTGTCTCTTGGTGCTCTACACACAGTGCGTAACGCATGTGGGGGTAGCGGCAGCACTGAACTGTGCTCTGGACTGGCCGCTTGTCTCCGCTATTTTTTTTTTTTTTAGTCGCGGAGGGAAAACATCTCTGGGGTGACTGGTCCACGATCAGGAAATTTAGTTTTTGACTCGAGACATGTCAAGTCGTCACAAGTCAAAGAGGCAAAGTCCGAGTCAAGTCTCGAGTGAATAGTATTCAAGTCCAAGTCGAGTCGCAAGTCATGCCGAATTTTATCAAGTCAAGTCTGAAGTCATTAAAATCATGACTCGAGTCTGACTCGAGTCCAAGTCATGTGACTCGAGTCCACATGTCTGAATATAACATTAAAAAAAATAATTTCAGCGAGAAAAGAAAAATTGTGTGTATTGAAGCATCTTGAAAACTATTTTTTCGAATAAAAAGTTGTTGATACAAAAATAGTTTTAGATGAGAAAATTGACACGGAAAGTTGGCTACTTGGCCATTGAAATACATGGGGATGGGCGGAGTTACACATTGTACTGCAGCCAGCCACCAGGGGGCTCTGGACTAACGCTCGCATCACTCTTAACAGACGGCACACTGTCCAGTTCTATATATACAGTCTATGCTCGCATCACTCTTAACAGACGGCACACTGTCCAGTTCTATATATACAGTCTATGATCAAAACAGCTGCTTACCTGCAGCCAGAAAAATACTGGTAAGCTATGGATAAATGGCTGAAACGTCCGCTTATTCTTGATTCAGGTCAGAGTTCAGAGGAGCCCACCGAGAAACGCAAGAAAGAGGCCAAACTGAAACCAAGGCAGTACAGTGAAAAATATATATTATATGGATTCATTTCTACTTCTGCGGACCCACCGCAGCCTCGGTGCTTCTTTTGCGGTGAAGTCCTGGCTAATAGTGTGATGAAGCCAGCCCATTTACAGCGACACCAGAGCACCAAACACTCGGGAAGTGTCGATAAAAGTGAAGAATTTTACAGACGAAAGCTGTCAGAATTTAAGTCGGGTCAGACTGTAATGATGAAAGCCACGAGTGTGTCAGTCAAAGCACTCGAGGCATCTTACGCAGTGTCCCTGCTTGTGGCTAAATAAAAAAAGCCTCACTCAATTGTTGAAGAACTCGTTCTCCCTGCAGCGACTGCTTTGGCTGAAATTATGATAGACAAGAAAGCAGCCGACGCACTCAAGAAAGTTCCCCTGTCGAATAACACCGTATCCCGTCGGATCAATGACATATCTGTTAATATTATTGGACAAGTGGTGAACAAAATCAAACTAGCCGGTCAGTTCGCTTTGCAGCTGGATGAAATGACCGATGTGAGTGGAGAAGCGCAGCTCCTGTCCTTCGTGCGTTACAAAGATGTGTCGGACATAAACGAGCACATTTTATTTTGCAAAACGCTGCCAGGAAAGACAACTGGGGAAGTTATTATTTCCAAGTTATAGACAGCTTCTTCAAAGAACATGATCTGCAGTGGAAAACCTGCAGCCACATCTGTACAGATGGAGCAGCTGCGATGACAGGGTGCGTAAAGGGACTGTTTGGACACGTAAAAAAGGTAAATCCCGACATTAAATGGATGCATTGTATTATTCACCGTGAAGCACTGGCTAGCAAGAGAATGAGCCCTGATTTAAGTGCTGTTATGGATGATGCTGTGAAGATAATAAATTTCATCCAATCTCGGCCATTGAATCACAGACTGTTTGAAACTCTTTGTCATGAGAACGGCACAGAGCACGATCAACTATTGCTTCACACAGACGTCCGCTGGCTGTCTCGTGGGAAAACGCTACTGAGACTTTATGAACTTCGCAATGAAGTTTTTGTGTTCTTGACGGAGCATCTGCATCCTCTTGCTGTGGAGTTTGAGGATGCCAAGTGGGTGGCACGCCTGGCATATCTTGCTGATGTGTTTACCAAACTTAACAAGCTCAACCTATCACTTCAGGGGAAGGAGTCACATATCCTGAAATTGTATGACAAAGTTCAAGGATTCACAAAAAAGCTCAAACTATGGGAGAGGAAATGTGATGTGGGAGATGTGAGCTGTTTCCCACTACTCAATGCCCATCTTGCCACCACTGATGTTGCCAGGGGTCCAGTGGTCAAACTGGTGCAAGCACATCTGTCCAAACTCTGCACTGATTTCAGTCATTATTTCCAGGACATTGAAAAAAAGTCAGAAAGACTGGATTGGGTGAGGAACCCATTCATTGTGAGTGAGAGCAGCAACAGCCTTCCTGCAAGGCTGCAGGAGCCTCTGATGGAATTATCATCTGACCGTGGGCTGAAGATGGCATATGCTGAGAAGACATTGACTGAGTTTTGGTGTGATGTGGAGAAGGAATATCCTGAACTGGGAAAACATGCACTGATTGAACTTTTGCCTTTTGGTTCTACTTATATGTGTGAGGTGACCTTCTCAGCTTTGACACACATCAAAACCAAGCAGAGGAACAGACTGGATGTGGAGACCAGCCTGGTAACAGCTGTTTCCACACTGCCCCCAGAACTATCAAAGCTTATGAAAGACAAGCAAGCTCAAGTGTCTCATTAAAGCTCACATGACTGATGAAAAGAAACTGCTAGGCCTATTAGTGAGTCTGAATATTATTTTGGTAAGTGTTTTGTTCCTGGTTTAAAGTTTAAATGCCTGTTTAAAGGGGACTTATTCAAAGGGGCTCCAGGTTTTTTTGTGGTAGGCCTAAATGTTACAAGATATATATATATATATATATATATATATATATATATATATATATATATAGCAAAGACAAGTTGATTATTTTGATTTCATATTTATTTATTTGGTAATATTACTTATTTATTTTCAAGGCAACATATTCATTTTTATGCTTAATTTGAGTTAAAATTAAGAAAATGCCTGAGAATTAAAGAAGATGAAAAAGTTATTTTCAATAATCAATTATGTTATACTTTTGAATAATCATTAGCACGTATGAGTGAGGGGGTACTCATGGTATGACAAAAAGGCTCAGGGGGTACACAAGACAAAAAAGGTTGGGAACCACTGGTGTAGGCTACAGCACACATTCTCTCCCTGCGCCTCTCTCCCTCAAACGGGTTCAGCCTAGCCTGACGAGCCAGACCCACATTAAAATGTAGGGTCTGGGCACTCACCGTTCGCAGTGCTCAGTCTGAGGGGCGGGATAATCAGTTGTCTTTCAAATTCCCTCTGCACGCAATAGGACAGCGGCAGCGCTATGAGTCCCATGCGTTTCCCACCAGCGGAGCTAGTTGGCTAGTTCAAACGTTTGCCAACTTAATAAAAGCTTAACTCGTGTCACACTGTTTGCCAACAGCAACATCCATCTTATTTGTTTTCAAGTAGCAGGGAATTCAAGCCAAACCGTTGGAACTCTGCCATCAATCATTATGTTAAGTATTACAACCGACTCGGGGATTGAATCCGGGTCGCTGGCTTGGCAGGCAGGAGTGCTAACCACTGTGCTATGGTCCAGGTAGACATAAGACTCAAATGCAGAGGTTCAAATCAAAACATTTTGTCTTGTTTATTCCACAAAAAGCTCAGAAACAGAGTCCATAAATCAGTTCAGCAAAAAGGAGGAAAAAAACTGAAAATCCAAAATTAGAAACATTGCTTGGCAACAAAAGGCACTTCCGAAATCAGAGATCAACAAATAAGAGCAGCAAAGTCAATGAACACAAAAGGTTTTATTCTTAGCTAGTCAAAGAATTCAAAAGAGCTCACCAGGGACGTGTGGAGTTGACAAAGTCTCAGTGGCCAACAAACAGAAAACCGGAACTTAAATACAAGTACTAATTGGTCACATGACACTAACTCATTAACAACAGGTGGTGAGAAACAAAAATGGAGGAAAACACAAAGGAAAGGCGTGGCCCGGAGCACATGGCAAACCAAAACACAAGATCAAGGACCTGTCACATAAAGACAGCCGAAACAAAACAAACAAGACAGGTAAGTGTTCAACAGTGAACCCTGGAGGCCAAAAAAGACAGAGCACCCTAACAGGACCCCCCCCTCTAGGAACATCTCCGGATGATCTGTGGACAGTCAGGGTGAGTGCGATGGAAGTCTCTACAAAAGAGTCTTGTCCACAATGTTCCGGGCCGGCACCCAGGAGCGCTCTTCAGGGCCGTAGGACACGGCGAGAATTGAGGAGCCGGCGGACAGTGAAAACTGGCCCACCATCAATGACACGGGGAGGAGGCGGGGCCTTGGAGGCAGGTGAATGAGGGGAGGACAGGACAGGGCGCAAGAGGGAAACATGGAAAGTGGGGTGAATTCTGAGGGACCGGGGCAACTGGAGCCGATACAGTGGGCAGTGCTTCGAATTGGCCAGCTTCACTCGCGGTCCGCGCGTGGGATCACGCGGTATCACGCGACTTTAATTTGTATTTTTCCAGTGAGACGCTGCAACAACCCAAACAACCGGTAGATGGCTCAAGTGAGCAGGGTGTCTCGTAAAAAGAAATGGAGCCTGGAAAACCCTACACAGACTTCACTACAGACTTCAGCAGACTGGTTTAGAAATAATATAATAGCCAGAAATATGCCTTGCCCTAATAAAGAAATATTTGGTTAACTGCGAGTGAATCCCGTTTGCAGCCGTAGAGACGCAGGACAAATTAAACATTCTGGTTTTCTCCGAGTGCAACGATGATAGACAGACATCATTTGGACAAAATATAGAGTATTAACCTCCGTTGCTCAGCCAAATGCCTTCCTGTTACGTCCTGTTATCACGGAGTTAGGCCTACAGGCGATAAACGATTTTTGATGGTCACAAGTTTACTTCATTAGGGACTGTTCGTTATTTATTTAAGGGGCTACCGGAGGAGTTTGGGGAGCATTAGTCCAAAAAGACGTGACCCTCCCTCGCCAGCAATACATTTTTCTATGACCCTCCAAAGTGATTATGAAAAAATCACTGTAAACTTTTTCCGGGTTTATCGCCTACTGTATTTTAACGTTTTCACATATTTGCCCATAAGCCGTTTATCATAGGCTATCACGAAACCAAACTACAAAGGCGAACACTTTAACAGGGGGAATTAATTGGGCATGAATCATGCTGAACGCTATTTCGCTACCTTAGAATAATAAGGTTCTATCTGCGTTTTGAGTAGGTACAACCGGGACGATTGAAACGGGGACGAATGAAACATTCCGGTTTTCTCCGAGTGCAACGATGATAGACAGTCATCATTTGGACAAAACATGGAGCATATTAACCTCCGTTGCTCAGCCAAATGCCTTCCTGTTACGTCCTGGTATCACGGAGTTACGAGCGATAAACGATTTTTGATGGTCACAAGTTTACTTCATTAGCGGTTTATTTTTTTGGATTATTAAAGAGTGTTTTTCATTTAAAGGTTTGACTTCGTGCTTATTCAGTAGAGCATTTAGTGCTCTCCCCAATCCCAGACGTTCACATTGCATGTTTGTTTGTAAAGGATGCAACCGCGAGATAGGCTATGCGTTTGACAATAAGTTGTTAACAGAACCAAGACATATAGCCCAGCAGCAATCTAGGGACTGATCGTTATTTATTGAAGGGGCCACCGGAGGAATTTTGAGTGCTTCAGTTGGAAGTTGCATGACCCTCTCTTGCCTGCTAGAAATTGTTCAATGACCCTCCGACAGAATTGTTAAAAAAAGACATGACCCTCCCCTGCCAATTGTCTTCCGCCCGCGCCACAGCCACACACTTTGTGATAACATTCTTAAATCAATCTTTCCCGTGAGCTTGCATGCTACCAGTCCTTCCTTTTCAAATGTGTTGCGCCTGTTTGCACAATTTCACAAATAATCATATGTGATTAATAGTATGACAAATAATCCCTGTGCACGGGGACCGAAACAATGCATGCCAACTTTTTCCGTGTTTATCACGTATTTTAACTTTCCCCGCTGTCTTGCCGTTTTAATGTTTTCCCGTAGAATATCCCATATTTGAATACTCTCATAACAGCCCTGCCATCGGGCCTGTCTCTGTGTTGCCCTGTTGCTACCCCTTGCCCTTCCAAAGAAACAGATGTCTTCAAATCATCGTTTTCCTTGCTTGAAGGCGAACTTAGAGTGATAAACCTATTTAAGTTTAACGGCGCGATTGTCGTGAGAGCACGATTCATTGGCGCTTGCATGTTCGGCCTTATGTCTACGTGCGCACCTGAGGCTACTCAGCTGCAAGAGAAATAATTTCCCCTCTTTGTATGTTCACTGCAAGTTGGCCTACCATAACTTACCAACTCTGCACTGTAGATTTTTCTGTGAAATAAGCAAATGTATTTGTTCAACTTTATGAAGCAGAATTACGCATAGGGTACTTGGAACATAATACATTTGACAAAGGACAGATGAATGTTGCTAGTGACAAAATATTAACTTTCAGTGTTTTACGATGTCTTTGTCATGGGGAAGTGTTTTTCCCCATGCATTTATTCTAGGTTACTGTCAGTGACTGCCGTGAGAGAAGCGGGTTCTGTGTTTCGTTCATGTCAGTGACTGACGAGAGAGAAGCGGGGTCAGTGTTGTGTTGCGTTGCGTTAATTTATTTTCATTGGGCATACCGTGCCGTGCCGTCCACAGCTTTTCAGTTCTGACAAAGCCAAAATTACTAATTTTGAAACAATGAGTGCAGGAAGCGCGTTTGTATGGTTATATTGCTTGACGGGGGGGCCCAAGCAGCTTTCAGCCATAAGGCTACTTTGAGAACATTTCAATTCACCCGACACTAATATTCAAAATGTTGAAAACTATTTCGGCATAGCCTATAAAGCAGTTTAATTAAATGGAATGTTAGTTGTAAACAAACGAGCTACTTGGTGAGGCTTGGCCTCACAGATGCGCTCGTGCCTTAGATGGCAGGAAAAATCTTCACGATAGGCCTATTAACTAACCACCCGATTCACGTTGGCTGGGGGGAAGGGGGGCCATCAGACAATTGTGCCCAGTTAATCCGGCCCTTCCCCCAAAAAATCACACCTTCCCACCTCTGACAGCTTAAAAGAAGTCAAGAGGACTCCTTACTCACAGACCTATTCGGTTTTGAAATCCTATGCAGCTACAGGAGCTTCCAATCGCGAGGAAGCAATTTTGCATTGTATAACTAACATGCAATAACGCCGCCAACAACAACCAAAACTAGGCTAATCATTGTCAACATGTAAATTAAATGTAACATTATTGTGAATCAAATTAAAATGTTCTCTTTTGCAAACGTAGGCATAGTAACAGAATCATTTAATAATGTTACAAGATACTACATCAATCCGTATGTTTCATTGGGCTACTAGGCTATTTGTTTTGCCTTGATTCATTTAGGCTAGGCCTTTTTATTCAGGGGCCATATTCACAAAGAATTTTAAGGCTAAAAGTAGCTCCTAACTGGCTAATTTAGGAGCAACTCCTAAAAATAATGGGCGTGTCACTCCTAACTTTAGGACTTTAGGATTTTTTCACAAAAAGTAATTCACGAAGCATTTTAGACCTAAAAGTAGCACCTAAGTCTGGGACAGCTTAAGTCGAGAGGACTCCTAACTCACTAAGACCTATTCATAAACAGCTTTTTTGTGGCATTTTACGTTGCAATGTTTTGAAATAGCCTATGCGCAACAGGAGCTTCCAATCGCGAGGGAACAATTTTGCATTCATAAAAGGGATGCAATAACGCCACCAACAACAACACAAACTACTCATTGTTAACATGTAAATGAAATGTAACGTTTCATTGTGAATCAAATGAAAATGTTCTCCTCTTTGCAAACGTAGCCTAGGGAGTTTTGCCCCAGCAAAACTCCACGTGCTGGTCATCTACCGCCCTCCAGGCCAACTAGGCGACTTTATTGACGAACTTGACACTCTGCTATCCTCCATCCCTGAGCATGACTGTCCGCTTCTTGTTCTCGGTGATATGAACATCCACTTAGATGCCCCAGGCTCAGCGGACTTTTTGGCCCTGGTCCACTCCTTTGACCTCGAACTGGTTCAAAGCCCACCGACTCACAAAGCTGGCAAAGAGCTTGACTTGATTTTCACTCGGAACTGCAGCACAGACACCCTCACGGTGACACCTCTCCATCTTTCTGACCACTTCTTCATCCAGTTCAACGTCAGCCTGACAGAACAGCCTCCGGCTCCTCAGCCGATGGTCACGTTCCGCCGCAACATCCGGAACCTGTCTCCAACGCACTTCTCCTCTGTGGTTGCCTCCGGTCTACCTCCACTCAACACCTTCTCCTCTCTGGAGGTCAATGAAGCCACTGACTCGCTCTGCTCCACACTGACCTCGTGTCTAGACGAGCTGTGCCCTCTTACCACAAGGCCAGCTCGATCCAAACATTCTCATCCATGGCTAAATGATACCCTCCGATCGCAGCGCACCAAACTCAGAGCCGCGGAGAGGAAATGGCACAAATCCAAACTAGCTGACGACCTCAAAAACTACCAGACACTCCTGACCTCCTTCTCAGCCAGCATCACTGCTGCTAAGACTGCTTTCTACAATGACAAAATCAACAGCGCTACAGACACTCGAAAACTTTTCTCAACCTTCAAATCGCTACTCAACCCTCAGCTGCCTCCTCCTCCATCCAGCCTTACTGCAGATACCCTCGCCTCATTTTTTACAAACAAAGTGGCGGCAATCAGCAGTCAATTCTCTACATGCCCACTCAACGCATCTGACTCAGATACCGCACTCCTACAACCTCTAGGGACTGCTGGAACATCTTTTTCAGCATTCACGCCTCTCTCCGAGAGTGAAGTGTCCAGACTCCTGACATGCAGCCGTCCTACCACATGCTCGCTGGACCCTATACCTACAAGCCTACTTCAGTCCATCAGCCCGACCATCGCTCCAGCTATCACACATGTGATCAATGCCTCGCTAACCTCCGGCACATTTCCAACAGCGTTCAAAATGGCCCGGGTAACACCGTTACTTAAGAAAGCTTCTCTCAACCCTGCTCAAGTCGAGAACTACCGCCCTGTCTCACTACTGCCTTTCCTATCCAAAGGCATTGAACGAGCAGTCTCCAAACAGGTCTCTGACTTCCTTTCACAGAACAACCTTCTGGATCCAAATCAGTCTGGGTTCAAAAGCGGCCACTCTACCGAAACGGCTCTGCTGTCTGTAACAGAAGCCTTAAAAGAAGCCAGGGCGACCGCTCGGTCATCAGTACTCATTCTGCTTGACTTATCGGCTGCCTTTGACACGGTTAATCACCGTATCCTTCTCTCTATACTCGCTGACATGGGAATCTCCGGAGCTGCTCTCTCCTGGTTTGAATCCTACCTCACAGGACGCTCGTTTAACGTATCATGGCTTGGTCAGCTATCTGTCTGTTTCACCGACCAGGACTGCAAGAAATCTAGGAGTTGTTCTCGACAACCAACTAAACTTCTCAGATCATGTTGCCTCAGTCGCCCGGTCATGCCGTTTCGCACTCTACAACATACGGAAAATCAGGACTTACTTGACTCAAGATGCTACCCAACTTCTGGTTCAGGCAATAGTCATCTCACGACTCGACTACTGCAATGCCCTCCTGACAGGTCTCCCAGCCTGCGCAGTGAAACCACTTCAGATGATCCAGAACGCGGCGGCGCGCCTGGTCTACAACCAACCCAAAAGGGCACATGTTACCCCGCTGCTCATCCAGCTACACTGGCTACCTATGGCGGCCCGCATCAAATTCAAGTCTCTAACGCTTGCCTACAAAGTAGTCTCCGGTTCTGCTCCCACCTACTTGAATGCCCTCATACAGACTTACACTACCTCCAGACCGCTGCGCTCCTCTGACGAACGACGTCTAGCTCTACCACCGGTACGCTCAAGCCAATCCAAACTTTTCTCATCTGTTGTTCCTCGTTGGTGGAACACACTGCCAGTTCCTACAAGGGCAGGGACATCCTTTTCCACGTTCAAAAAACTCCTGAAGACCCAGCTCTTTAGAGAACATCTACTCTCATAGCAACACTTACAACAAGTCTTACTGATCCTAGCACTCACCAGCCGTTTTAAACTAACAAGTAACTGTTAAAATACAGCACTCACCGACGCACTTATTCTTACTGTACTCTAATGTGTTTTTTTAAACTGTCCTAAAATTGTGAGAACTGTTCTAAAACTTACTGTTTACCATGTTGTTAGTCGCTTTGGTTAAAAAGCGTCAGCCAAATGTAATGTAATGTAATGTAATGTAATATGGTGACAGATTAATTTAAGAATGTTGCAAAGGTAGGCTACTGCATCAATCCATATAGGCCTATGTTTCATTAGGCTACTAAGCTATTTGTTTTGCCTTACTCTTTATTCATTTAGGCTAGGCCTTTTTATTCAGTTATTAATCATCCTCCGTCCTTCGCACTACTTGTGTAGCGCACGCATTCTCCGACCTGTCACCTGTCAGTCATCATCGGAAGAGAGGTGTTTGGAATTCCCGCGTTACAATCGTCAGCCAATCAAGGTGGTCACTTCAGTCAAGCTCGTGCATGAGTAATGACGTCATCCATAGCCACGAAGACTCACTCCTAGTTTAGGAGTTGTCTGAAAGGCTTTGTGAATAACTTTTAAGAGAAAACTCCAATCTAAAATCTTTAAGTGCGATTTAGGAGTAGCCTACTCCTAGTAGTAAGATAAAAGCCTTTGTGAATAGCCTACGGCCCCAGTTATTCATCATCTTCCGTCCTTGTGTAGCGCACGCATTCTGAGACCTGTCACTCATCATCGTAAGGGAGATCTTTGGAATCATGCCCACGTTACAATCATCAGCCAATCAGCCAATCAAGGTGGTCACGCTTGCCCATTTACCCAAATTAATGGTCGAATATTACTGATGATCATTGTTATTTAAGAACATGCAGTGTGCGTAGGGTACCAAAAACATCTTGCTCGTAAAAAAGCATCATAACGCACATTCTGGCGGGTCTGTTATTTACTGTAGGCTGCGCAAACCATTCATTCATTCAACCTTTATTTATTCTCGGAGGGTCATTGAGGGAAGCCCTCATTTTCAATGAAGCCGAAATTACAGAAGCGAAGCAAAGCGCTCCACAAACAAGACAACATTCGAGGCCTTCTGTTGAAGAATTTTATATAAAGCCTGCGCTGACAGTAATCCTCCTGCCCCTGATAGGCCTACCACAGCTGTGGATAGTGTGGAATGTTCAAGTAATAACACAATCCAATGTGTGTCTCAATTGTCCCCCGCTGACCACCTCACACATTTCTCCAGATTTTGCAACGAACTTACATGACACAATGCCATAAAATATGCCAGTTTTAGGACACATAATAATGTTTGTAATGATACCAGGTAGGCCAGGTATTGTCGAAGGTGCATGGTGAAGTGAAATTATTACTTTGGAAAACAAACATTTGCCGATATCATCGCCGATTATTGCAATAGATTCTGTGTTCTGGACTGCAGGTAACTTGTTAAGCCAGTGGTTATCAAACTTTTATTTCATTCCCCACTTTGATCAAGGGGCATGACTGATGATAGTGGAGATAACGTGTTATCCCGAGGCTTTTGCAAGTCAGCATCTTCGACGGTAGTCTATTAAAAATATAAGTTTTCGATGTCCCAAACGGAGAGCCATACTTTATTGTTTTTAACGATCTCTATGCTACTCACAAAAATGTAGGCATGGGGACATGATGAAGTAGGTTATCCAACTGTCGTGTGTTAAATTATTGTGATTACGAGCCAGTGGTTTTCAAACATTATGCGTGACTCGGACATTTAACTAAATGCAACAGGCTCATATCGTCCTCGCATTCGCAAAATGAGGACCAGTGTTTTGTCAAATTGCAAATAGCTATTCGTTTATTTTTTTTATGATAGTAGCCTATATACAAAAAGCACTTCATACTATCTTAATATTGGAATATGGGGAGGGAAGTGGCGCGTCTGCAGTCAGCCAAATATGAATGTAATTCTGCGGCATAAAGCAGATGTAATTGTTTATCGTACAGAAAAATAAAAATGACATGTCAAGCAGTCAATTGACTACATTGCAGTCAAGAAGTAGGGCAAATTAATTTACGAAACCAAAACGTGGGTCATAGTTGTCTAAGCCTCTATTGCGTAGCCTGTTAAAAACGTCGCCAGATAGTATTAAATCGGCAACAACATTGTTTTCTGCAGAAGCCTACCCAAGGCTACAGATTAATTCTGAACAGTTATTTCTCTACTGGCTCAATTATCGCACCACTGTTTTGATTTGCGTAGTTGCGTTAACCCAAACACTGACAATAATGTAGACAGCAAATTTCGATTTCGATTTTCGTGTAGTCAAGCCTTAAGCCATACCCAAGTAGCCTAAATCGAGGTAATGTTTAATTATGCTTGATTTATTTTGTTATTGAATTCGTAGGCTGGGATTACTCTCGGCAACAATTATGTAAGGGACGGCAGGCAGAGTGATGTACAGTGGCAGAGCGACGCACAGTGGCTGAAAGTGGTATTAAAGCTTCACGCAGCTTCACGCCGCGTAATGCGCGAATGAAGTGGTCATTTGAAAGCGATGCCCACTGTAGGTGACCGGGTTGACCCTACGAATCACCTTAAAAGGGCCAACATAGCGGGGAGCCAATTTTCGGGACTCCACGTGCAGTGGAAGGTCCTTGGAGGACAGCCAAACCCTTTGGCCTGGGCGGAAATGCTGGGCTGGCCGCCAGCGACGGTTGGCCTGGGTCTGGGCGGACCTGGAGCTCCGCAACAGCGCTCGGCGGGTCTTGTTCCACACCCTCCAACAGCGCCGCATGTGATGGTGGACCGAAGGAACCCCAGTATCTATCTCCTGTTCTGGAAACAGCAGGGGTTGGAAGCCGAACTGGCACTGGAAGGGTGACAACCCGGTTGCTGATGATTGCAGGGTGTTGTGAGCGTATTCTGCCCACGGCAGCCAGGAACTCCAGGACGCTGGGTTATCCCTCGCCAGGCTCCTCAAGGTGGTCTCCAGGTCTTAGTTGAGCCTCTCCGTCTGCCTGTTCGACTGAGGGTGGAAGCCCGAGGAGAGGCTGGCCGTGGCCCCCAGGAGCCTGCAGAACGCCCGCCACACCTGGGATGTGAACTGTGGCCCGCGGTCCGACACAATGTCCTGGGGGAGCCCGAAGACTCGGAAGACATGGGTAAAGATTAGTGAGGCAGTTTGAAAGGCAGATGGTAGTTTAGGCAGAGGAATAAATCGGCAGGCCTTAGAGAACCTGTCGATGACTACACAAATGACAGTATTACCTTGGGACTTTGGGAGGCCAGTGACGAAGTCTGCAGACACATGGGACCACAGACGCCTTGGGATGGGCAGAGGGCGGAGTAGGCCTTGAGGAAGCTGGCGAGGAGTTTTGCTCTGTGTACACACAGGGCAGGCCATCACGAAGGTCCTCACCTCCTTTTCCATGTTCGGCCACCAGAACCGTCTATGGAGGAACTCAAAGGTCCTCCTAGACCCCGGGTGAGTGGTGAGATTGGATGAGTGACCCCACTGGAGAACTTTGGACCGTACCCGAAGTGGAACATAAAGCAGGCCAGGAGGACCAGTCCCGGGGTCCGGTTCTGGACGCTGAGCCCGCCTCACTTCCTCCTCCACACCCCAGCAGACTGGAGCAACGATTCGGGAGGCCGGGATGATTGTGGCTACCTCTCCCCTTCTCAAGGGTGGAGAACAGCCTCGACAGAGCATCCGGCTTGGTGTTTTTTGAGCCTGGGCGGTAAGAGAGAGTAAAGTCAAAGCGGCTGAAGAACAAGGCCCACCGGGCTTGCCGAGGGTTCAGACGCTTGGCTTGCTTGAGGTACTCAAGGTTTTTGTGGTCGGTCCATACAAGAAACGGATGCTGGGCTCCCTCCAGCCAGTGTCTCCACTCATCCAGAGCCATCTTCACTGCCAGCAGCTCTCGATCACCCACATCATAGCGGGATTCAGTGGGGTTCAGGCGACGTGAAAAGTAAGCACAAGGGTGCAGTTTGCAATTGGACCGCTGGGAGAGGACTGCCCCAACGCCAACATTTGACGCATCCACCTCCACCACGAATGGCAACGATGGGTCAGGAAGTACCAAGATCAGTGCAGAGGAAAAGCGGAGTTTGAGGTTCTTAAAAGCTTTCTCAGCCTCAGGCGTCCAGAGAAAAGGTGCCCCAGTCTTCCTTGTTAGCGATGAGATTGGTGCCGCCACTGTACTAAAGTTTCGAATGAACTTCCGGTAAAAATTTGCAAACCCCAGGAATTGTTAGACCTCTTTGATGGACGTAGAGATGGTTCTTCAACAGCCTCTGGAGAACGCTCCGCACATGATGATGGTGTTCTTGTAGTGACTTAGAAAAAATCAAAATATTGTCGAGGTAAACAAAAACAAAGCAATTTATCATGTCCCTGAGTACGTCATTTATGAGTGCCTGGAAGACAGCTGGAGCATTGGTTAGTTCGACCGGCATGACTTGGTATTCATAATGTCCAGATGGTGTATTGAAGGCTGTTTTCCACTCATCACCTTGTCTGATGCGAATCAGGTGGTAGGCGTTTCACAGATCCAGTTTTGAAAAGACAGTGGCCCCCTGTAGCAGATCATAGGCAGTGGACATCAGTGGTAGTGTGTAGCGATTTCGGATGGTGACTTTGTTCAGACCACGGTAATCAATACAGGGGCGTAGGCCACCGTCTTTCTTGCCAACGAAGAAAAATCCTGCTCCAGCAGGCGAAGTGGATGGCCAGATGAATCCAGAGGCCAGGGCGTCATTAATGTATTCTTCCATAGCTTTGTGCTCAGGCAGAGAGAGGGAAAATATTTGACCAGTCATAATGTCAATGTGGAGGTAGAGAAGCTGCTCTGCTCTTACTGAAGACCTCTTTCAAATCCCAGTACTCAGAGGGAACTTGAGACAACTCGGCAGGGTCCAGGGGCTCGGTAGGAATCACTGGAGGATTTGCAAAGAGGCAGGTAGCATGGCAAGTAGGTCCCCATTCAAGAACGCGGCCGGTTACCCAATCAATCTGAGGGTTATGACAGGTTAGCCAAGGACTGCCCAGGATCACAGGGAACTCAGGTGAATGGATGAGATGCAGGGAAATCTCTTCTCGATGGGCTTCAGACTGTAGACGAAGAGTTGATTGAGTGACTTTGCCATCACCCAGGGCCTGGCCATCCAGAACAGTCACGGAGAGGGGCACTTTCAGAGGAACGAGTGGGATCTTGAGTTTTAGGGCAAAGTTGACGTCCATGAAATTCCCAGCAGCGCCGGAGTCCACCAATGCCTGGCAGGTATGAGTGCCTTCACCCCAGGAGATGGAAACCGGGAGGTAGACTCCTTGGCCAGGAAACTCGGGAGACAGGGTAGCTCCCTTCACAACCCTCCCTCAGCTGGACGGGAAAGTCCTTTTCCCGAGAGCTCTGGGCAGGAGGCTCTGAAGTGTCCACTCTTTCCGCAGTAGATGCAGCACTTCTCCCTCCAACGGCGCTCCTTCTCAGCTGCTGACAATCGGGTGCGTCCGATTTGCATAGGCTCAGTTGGATCAGGGTTCTGTGAAGTAGAGCTTAGGAACCAGGGTTGAACAGCTGCATCGGGGTTTTTGCAGGAGGATTTCACATCACGTTGACGTTCTCTGAGCCGATTGTCGAGTCGAATGGCATGCGAAATCAAGAACTCCAGGTTGGAGGGGCACCCCACAGAGGCCAGGCCATCTTTGACACGATCTGACAGACCATGATGAAAGGCTGACACCAGTGCAGGCTCATTCCATTCACTTACGGCAGCCAGGGTCCGGAAGGAGATGGCATAGTCAGCAACACTGCTCTTGCCCAGCTGGATGTACATGAGTCGTTTGGCTGCCTCAGTACTGGCAACAGACTGGTAAAAGACTCGGAGCATTTCTTCAGTGAATTTCTCGAAGTCGGAGTACTCGGGGCCCTGTCGCTGCCAGATGGAGGTTGCCCACGCTCTGGCCTTGTCAACTAGCAGTGTTATTACATAGGCTATTCTGGCCCTGTCTGAGAGATAGGTGGTAGGTTGCAGTTTAAAGGTGAGCTGGCACTGAGTAATGAAGTCCCGGCACTCACCCTGCTTGCCATCGTACCGTTGTGGAGCTGGGAGCCGTGGTTCTGGATTCGGTGAAGGGTGGCGTTGGGGGTCCGCACCTTGAACAGCTTGAGCTTGAGAGGGAGTGGCTTGAATGAATGCAGAAGTTCAAATCAAAAGTCCATAAATCAGTTCAGCAAAAAGGAGGGAAAAAACAGAAAATCCAAAATTAGAAAAATTGCTTGGCAACAAAAGGCACTTACGAAATCAGAGATCAACAAATAAGAGCAGCAAAGTCCATGAACACAAAAGGTTTTAGTCTTAGCTAGTCAAAGAATTCAAAAGAGCTCACCAGGGACATGTGGAGTTGACAAAGTCTCAGTGGCCAACAAACAGAAAACCGGAACTTAAATACAAGTACTAATTGGTCACATGACAATAACTCATTAACAACAGGTGAGAAACAAAAATAGAGGGAAACACAAAGGAAAGGCGTGGCCCAGAGCACATGGCAAAACACAAGATCAAGCATCTGTCACATAAAGACAGCCGAAACAAAACAAACAAGACAGGTAAGTGTTCAACAGTGACCCCTGGAGGCCAAAAGAGACAGAGCACCCTAACAGTTAAGCCCACCTAACGACTCTATACACGATTTCATTGGCCTGATTGAGTTTCGATTTCTGGAGCTCACAAGCCAACGGAGAGTTGCTAGACTAGCCCTGGCAGCAAATTACGGGGCGCGTCTAGATTTCTAGGCTAGGTTCAGCCTGCATCTCCCCTAAGCAAATCAAAACGGTGGCTTGTGCAATAACTGTTCATGCAGACTTCAACTGGCGCGGTAGTCTACACAACTTTGCAAAGTCAACTTGAATATATCAATTTTGAACAAAGTTAGTATGTTGCTGGATAGTGGTTCTTACAACAATTGAGGGAGAGAGTGCTGGTCCTACAGTATGACAGTGACAATAATGATTTTGAAGCTTGTAGCCTACCCGTGGGCTAGCCATTTATTTCATATTGCGCGCACATTTATTATTATTTTTTTTTATTTATGTATTGGGAGTTGGGGGCCTGTGCCCCAGCAAAGCTCTAGGTCTAGAATCGCCCCTGGCCACAGCTCTGTTTAATTGTCAGGTGTGATGAAATGCGTTCATATTCCACTTCTTATGTCATAAACGTTGAATGCCTATGAAAAGGTTTTGTGGTAGGATTGTCCAATGGTCAGTGTTGCTTCAATTTGTGTTTTGATTTATGCGACGCACCGTTGCTGGGTTCATCAGTTTTGCGCAAGTTTAAAACGTTTAGCCGACTGCCTAATTTGTCATTTTCGTTCTATAAGTTCCATTTTTCATGTCATGAATGTAACATGCCTATGATAAGGCTTTGTATTTGTAGTTGTACAAGATGGTCAATCTATTGTCTCAATTGTGATTCATGTGACGCGCACACCGATGCTGGGTTCATGCACTTGATCAGCCTAGAACAGGAACATTTTGGAGAGGGAATGAGAGAATGAACGCACGCAAGAAACACTTTTTAATTAAACGTAGGCCTAATTTACAAAGACAGTGTAAAACACTGAAAGTTAATATTTACACCATGGGTCTCACGTCGCTCTCAAGCTCAGTCGCGTGCTGCCCTCTTTTGAGCTTGCGAGAGGCTTAAGATGCACAATTGCGCAGCCTATAATAAAAAGTAAATAATGCTTAATTAAATAAAGGCATGTGCTTACGCAGACTATAAGTAAAGAAAAGACCCCTGCCTTAATTTGAGGATTTACAGTAGGCCTAGATGAGTAGGCCTAAATAATAGGACTACAGCTATTTTATAACTCAAGCAAATTGTTTTTAATTAACATAATTGCACAAATTAAGTTCAACGGTTAGATTCATCTGGACGTGTTTTAAGTTGGCTGCAGCCTGTAAATAGGCTAATGATTTTTGAAAACAAACTTGACCTTATTAGTGATTGATAGCCTATCTTATGCACTGTGTTTAAGCAGGCCGTGAACAAAGGGTTAACTTATAGCCTACAGGTAGAAAAAAGAAAAATGGTGATAACGTTAGCTAAGTTAGTTTGCCTGCTAGCTAGCTTATCAGGCTATACAGTTTCTCAATGGGAATTTATGTGATATATTTACCAGTGCAATAGCTACTTCTGTCTAAATAATAGGCCTATTTACCTCTCCTTACTCAGTGTAAACTTGGAAAAAGATCAATTGGGCCTTTCACACTGTCAGTTCTTGCAGTTCATTACCGAGAAAGAAAAAAAAAACAGCTGGCAACGTTAAAAACAGCTGTTCAGGTGGGCTCATAGAATTGGAACTGTATATGAAATTTTGCGCTGAGCTTATTAAAATGGCGCCCTGTCAGGCTCAGAGCGTACTTCATGCCTATGACGTAACTGATCTATCTTGCTCCGCTCTAGAATCTTTGGTTTCAAGTATTTTGTTGCCTTTGTGATGCTGCTTACGTTCCTTTGTGTAGTAGGCCTAGTGCGTTACACATTGGCTTTTGTAGTGTGGGAAGTTAGATGAAGCTCACTTGGTGACTTATTGAAACCTGAATTTATCTTACTTAATTCACGGATTGGGATAAATGCAGAGACCAAATTTCCCTCACGGGATCAAAAGAGTATATATTACTTTACTTTATCACACACATGCCTTACGGCCAAGGAAGCGATCACTTTCTTGGGCTGTATACTGGACTACAAACTATCAGGGGAGTTTATGGCCCAAAGAGTTATCTCAAAGGTAAGCCAAAGGACTAAGTTCCTGGCAAGAATATCCAGCATCTTAGACAGTAACACCTTGAAAACCCTGGCTGATGCTCTTGTTCAATGCCATCTTGACTATGCCTGTACTGTATATCTTGATACACTGGCACTACTAAAGGGCAGACAAGCAACAGAACTCTCAAAATAATCTGATCAGAATGATCCTTAAACTCCATCCTAGAATTCATCTTCCTCTTGACCATTTCTCCAGTCTTAGGTGGCTCAGAGTGAAGGAGAGAAAGATCAAAGAATCCTTGAAATCTGTTTGTGTGTCTCCTTGTTTGTCTGGGAACTTGACTCTTGTGTCTGTGTATTTATTACAGTCAGTGTTGGGAGTAATGCATTAAAAAAGTAATGTAATTACAGTAAGGTATGAGCTACACCAGGCGTAATCCCTTTAATTACCCAAAATACGCACTATACACATTGCGACCACACTAAGTAATCTAGAGCAAAATGACCCTGTGCCTTCCTATCTTCCTTTCTCTGTGCCTGGAGAGGAGAGGCACAGAAGTAGTCCTATAGCGCAGCACAGTACGTGATGCAAGAGGTGGGCAGCCCCAATGTCACTTAGACCTCTTCCTGAATGCCCTCACTTGCCTTGAATACAAGTATGCTAAAAGATAACTACACCTACTGCCTGTGGTCCCAGTGAAGCCCCTACAAGAAGAACACAAATCAGTTCTGAACATGCCAGAAACACTGACAAAACCTTGCTATGATGAGCACATAGATTCGAAGCTCATTGAAATTCACATACTCTGACATCAAACCTGTTATGAATCTGTGCAAGGAAAGCACAGCAGCAGATGGCTCAATGCTGGCACCAGTGAACTGTAAGCAGTGTCTCCCCTGTCAATCTCAATGAGCATGCAACCGGCAGCCACAGCTGGTGGACAGGTCTCTATCTCTGTGCAGCAATTGAGTCTGCTGTTTTTCACCTGACACACACACTCTCCGCAAGCATGATTGAATGATTAGAATTGTGGTTCCTTTTGACAAGCCTGTCAAACACCAAAGTTTGTGAGATCCTGTATGTGATTTTGACAGGGCTGATGGAGGCCCATAAACACTGACACCACTCATATTAGCTCTGGACATACACAGCGTACCTTGACACTGATCGCAATGTGTTCCATGAAAAATATTTTTTCAGGTATCCCAAAAAAATGATCAGAAATGGATGTAGTTTATATATTTCTTGTGGTTTATTTCTTAACTAGTTTTCATGGTATCAGTAACTGCTTTCACTTTTCGATATCATATATCATGTGACCGTCTCCTAAAAAAAAAAAAAAGAAAACAGATCATAGATAATATCTTTCAAAGTATATCATAGATGGATCATATCTTCCAAATACATATAATATATAATATAATTTACCTGAGTTTTTACACAGGCCATGTGAATCATGGGCATGTGGGCTGCATAATGATAGTGATATCCTGCGTGCAATACTATAAAACTAAACTAGATTATTATTGCATGTAGGGTATATAGGGACCCATTTTATCACTTTTTGACGCATTGGATTCCCCTTTTGTGTAATTGTCCAATGTGCAAAGCAATCTGATAGACTTTCAAGGAATGCAGCACCCTGTTGAGAAATGATGCTAAAGGAATACTTGTTATGTTGAAAATAGATGCCAGGGGCTACATACCAATTATTTCATTGTGTTGCTGTAAATGTGCAACCGGAATCAAATTATGTTAACATACAGATACACTTTTAGATAGATAGGTACTCTACTCTCCCTGTGGGGAAACATTTTACATGACACATTGCAAACAACACACAGTTACAGGCACTGAAAGGTCTTTCTGTTCTTCATTGTAATGTATGTCAAGTATATTTAGCATTTTTCTTACAACATTGTTTAATAACTCATGCCTGTTAAATCAGTTGAACGTTTCTCTGGAAAAGTATATTGTGCCATTGGAATAATGTGAAATAGGAGGAATGTTGTCATCATATTTGTTAAATATATCTGCCCAATAGAAATGTCATGAGCTATTGTAATAGACTCTTTGATGACCCCTTGTTGCTAAAATTATAAAAATTGGCTTTCACATGGTGTTAGGACTGGAATAAAGGTAGATTATGTACATATACTATAGATCATATAGAGCTTTATTTATTTTCTTATTTCATCACACGTCAAAACACACACACAGACACACACACACATATCTGACTTTCTCCAACTTTTGCACATCTCCATAGAACTTTTTATTTATTATTTTTGATTTCTCCTCCATCTATCTACCCATGTCCTTGATTGTCTAGCCTTTCTGCCCCCCCACCCCCAACACACACACAAAAAACACACACACTTACATCATCACTGTCATCGCCTCACATACATACAGCACACTGCTTGCTACAGTAAGCCTCCTCTACATACTTGCTGCACACTGCCCCCGCCCTCCCTACATACACAGCACATTGTCTTCAGGATCTTCTCCAACACACATCCTCTACATACTTACAGCAAACTGCCCCCAAACACACACTACACACACACACACACAGTCACTGCTCCACTCCCCTCCCGCCCACACACACATCTTCACTGTCATCACTCACATACATCATACATACAGTACTCTGCTTGCAATAGTAAGTCCCTTCACCCCCCCCCCCCCTCCCCCATAAATGCACAAATAGGCTGACACAGACATAATTTCACTGCGTTTCTTACATCCAGTAACTATGCATGTGACAATAAACTTCCTTGTATCCTTGTATCCTTGATCATGTGTTAGGATTGGAATAAAGGTAGATTATGTACATACGCTATAGATCATGTGTAGCTGACAAACAAGGTAGTCAGTGTGTTAAATATTTGAGAAAGGAATGGTTCACACACACACACACACAGGATTATTTTCCACATTTCCACATCATTATTGCCTTATCCCAGCTCATGTTGATTTTCTGATCGAATGTTTTATCCAAGCTACCACACAGTACCGTATTGGCCCGAATTTAAGATGATCCTGAATATAAGACGACCCTCCCCCCCCCCCCCCCCCCCCCCCCCTTTTCAGGACAAATTTTTGGAAAAAATAAAATACAATAAAATATATACTTTTTTTTTTTTTTTTTTTTTAATCTGAAGTGTTTACAATTTAGTGTTAACTAATAATTGTTGCAAACTGGTACTACCAACAAAATATTAGTGCATTCCTGGAACTGGGTGTCGTTAGACATCCTTGTGCATTGTTTTCTGCCAGGACTTTTAAGGTCTTTTCACAAATCACGGAAGTGACGTCGACGCAGCGGTAGCCAGTGTTGGGAAAGTTCACTTTCTATGAACTAGTTCAGCTCACAAATTTTTAAAATGAACTAGTTTAGTTCATAGTTCATAATTCAAAATTTTGAACTAAGTTCACACAAAAATGAACTAGTTCATAGTCTTTTTTTTCATATGTTGCTGCGAGCTATTATTTTTCAAAATTATTGCCACAGCCCATATAGAATTCAGTTAATTTGGGTTGAGGATCTGTCTTGACTGTCTTTTGATTTTTTATTGGCTTGCACATACCTTGAAAGGCTAGCCAGGTGCTTCAGTTCAATGTACGATTTTTCCCATCCTCACCGAACTTATCATAAAACTTCTTTAAATGATCATACGACGCCTCCTTGCTGCTTTGTCGTCTACATCAGCCTTTCTTAAACTTCTTTGACCTGAGGCCCAGTCAAGGCATACTTTGGGGTCATAGGGCCCACCTACATGAACCCACCCCTCCTCCCACCCCCCATCAAATTATCACAATGATATCACAATTATTATTATTTTTATACTATATTGCTAACTTCAAAACAGTCAATGTTTAAAGTGCTAAGATTGTTCACAAAAGTTTGTGAAAACATGCACATCAGAGTACTGCTTTACTAATGTAAAATATAATAAGCCTACAGTGGGCATTACTTCAAATTGGCCAGCTTCCCTCGAGGTCCGCGCGTGACATCATGCGGGATCACGCAACTTTAATTTGTATTTCTCCAGTGACGCTGCAACGACGCTGCAACAACCCAAATAACCGGCAGATGGCTCTTGTGAGCAGAGTGTCTCATAAAAATAAATGGAGCCTGGAAAACCCTACACAGACTTCACTACAGACTTTAGCAGACTGGTTTAGAAATAATTTAATAGCCAGAAACATGCCTGCCCTGCCCTAATAAAGAAATATTTGGTTAACTGCGAGCAAATCCCGTTTGTAGCCGTAAAAGAAACGCAGGATGAATGAAACATTCCGGTTTTCTCCGAGTGCAACGATGATAGACAGACATAATTTGGACAAAATATAGAGCATATTAACCTCCGTTGCACAGCCAAATGCCTTCCTGTTACGTCCTGTTACAGGCGATAAACGATTTTTGATGGTCACAAGTTTATTTTATTAGCGGTTTATTTTTTTGATTATTAAAGAGTGTTTTTCATTAAAAGGTTTGACTTCATGTTTATTCAGTAGAGCATTTAGTGCTCTCCACAATCCCAGACGTTCACATTGCATGTTTGTTTGTAATGGATGCAACCGCGAGATAGGCTACGCGTTTCACCATGGCGGCAATGAATTTTAACAGACATGAACCCAAACATATAGCCCAGCAGCGATCTATCTAAAATAACACATACTTGAGGTACCATTCATGATATGTTGTCAAATATTGAAGTTGTGGGAAGTTTACATAACTTAAGCTGTAGGATGTTTAATTCATCCCCCATGTTGTTTCATTTGTCCCAGCCAGGAGGGACGAATGAAACAAAACACACGTTCGACTTCTCCTTAAATAACTCTTGAATGGTTTTGTTCAGAGCTATACATGCAACTGTATTTGACAAAGGACAGATGTACAGTATGTTGCTAGTGACAAAATATTAACTTTCAGTGTTTTACGATGTCTTTGTAAATTACGTTTAATTAAAAAGTGTTTAATTTGTCCCGGTTCTCCACTATGGCTCATAGACGCCGATACCGTGGGTGCTCCGTCGCTCGAGCACCAACGTGTGCCAGCATACAGTCCCGGCTAAATTTACATTAATTTAAAATCAAACATCACAGTTGATGTTAAGTTCAGCATCTCTCATAATGTGATTGGCTATGTTGCTGTCAATCCCCTACTCCATATCCTAACCACCAAGCAGAGGTTGGTGTGAAAAGGAAGAGGACTTTTATTTGATCCAGTAAACAATAGTAGCCTACAAAAGTGTGAATAAACAATGCAAAAGTACAAATGTCAATAAATGGCAATAATAAATTTGTCGACAATAATAAAATGTCCATAAGGCTAAAGGCTCTTAAATTTACAGCAGAGAGAATCCTTGGGATTAGGAAGTCTTGCGCGTTGTAATTCGTTGATCTTGTCAACACAGTCTTTCATTTCCTTCCTGTCCACATCCTGTCCATTTTGGGTAGGCCTAGGAGTTGCGTGACCAACTTTTAAACATTTCTCAGGGGAGAAACCCCTGAATCCCCTCTTACATCAAAGTCAAAGTCAGCTTTATTGTCAATTTCTTCACATGTTCCAGACATACAAAGAGATCGAAATTACGTTTCTCACTATCCCACGGTGAAGACAAGACATATTTTTCCAATTTAAGTCCACAGACAAACATAACATTCAAGTAAACAAAAAAGTAAGTAAATAAGTAAATAAGAGGGCACATATAATAATGAAAAAATAAGAGCAGCAAAATTTGGTTGAAATTGTGCATAGACAGTCAATAAAATACTAGTGCAAAGTCAGGCCAATAAAAGGCTTGGGTAGTTCTGTTTGACCTAAGTAATAAAGAAAGTGGCATAGTGGTGCAAGTTATGTAAGAGCAGCAGAAGTGTTGTGTTTTCAGGACAACAACACCAAGTTGTAAAGTGTACAAGTGTGCAAGTGTGCAAGTGGAGTAGTGCAGGCGGCCATTGTGGGTCCAATGTCCAGGATGTTATGTAGCTGAGGGTGGAGGGGGGAGAGGAGGGAGAGAGTTCAGCATCCTTACAGCTTGGTGTATGAAGCTGTTGGTGAGTCTGGTAGTGCGGGAGCGCAGGCTTCTGTACCTCTTCCCAGAGGGCAGTAGATCAAACAGATTGTGAGCGGGGTGACTTGCATCACTCACAATTTTGGTCGCCTTGCGGGTGAGGTGGGTGGTGTAAATGTCCTTCAGGGAGGGGAGTGAAGCACCAATGATCCTTCCAGCTGTGTTCACTATGCGCTGCAGGGCTTTCCTGTTGTATTCAGTGCAGCTTCCGCCCCACACCGCGATACAGCTGGAGAGGATGCTCTCAATGGTGCCTCGGTAGAATGTGGTCATGATGGCTGGTGGAGCACTTGCTCGCCTGAGTTTCCGCAGGAAGTACAGGCGGCGCTGAGCTCTCTTCGCCAGTGATGCAGTGTTGGTGGTCCAGGAGAGGTCTTCACTGATGTGCACCCCCAGGAATTTGGTGCTGCTCGCTCTCTCCACCACAGCACCGTCGATGGTCAGTGGCAGGTGTTGGGACATAGGACATAGGACATTTCATGTCTGGGCTTAAGTCTCCAATGTGTTGAGCTCCTAGCAACGTGCCTGCCTAGTCCTACCATGCGCAAAAGCTCAATTTAATTGTAAATTCTGTGCAACATATTGTAATGATCTGAGCCTAGCTGTTCATGACTGCTAAGTTGCCCCGCTACAATGGTGAGAGGCCGCTGGCGACATACCTGGTACAGGTCCGTCTGGCAGCCGAGCTGAATGGCTGGTCGGCGGGGAGAACGGGCGTACAGGTGGCGTTGGCTCTGGAGGGGGAAGCGCTACAAGTATTAGAAGACCTGCCACCGGCAGAGCAAGCAAGCTGGACCGCAATCGAAGCCGCTCTGCAACGACGATTCAGCCAGAGAATCTTCATCAGCGATGCTCGAGAACAACTCGCTTCCAGACGGCGACACAAGGGCGAGAGACTGGGCAAGTTGGCGGCTGACCTGAAGCTGTATGCCCGGCGGGGCTACCCAACGTACAGCCAGGGTCTACATGAAGAGATGGCACTGGAAGCGTTTGTGCGAGGCTGAGAGAACACCTTCGCCTGAGCGCCCCCAGCTCGCTGGCCGTGGCGCTGGTGGAGGCCGAACGGGTGGAAAACATCTTCCACACAACGGAGTTGAGGCATTGCGTATGCCAGACATCGATGGAGGAAGACAGGGAGGAGTTGGAGACGACGCGACAGACCACAGCACAGCCACCACAACGCCGCCCACGCGAGTGGAAGAGGCCGGCCAGTGGAGACGATGTGGCGAGTGTGGCGAGCCGGGGCACATCGTGAAGTACTGTCCCACCCCAGCACCCCTCACGCGCGCGCCCCAGTCAAACTAGAGGGAGGTGGCACGGCGGGAGGGATGCCACCTTCAAGTTTCACTACCTCCCTGGCTATGGACTGCATACGGCTGGGCCGGCTCGGCCAAACAAGAGGACTCTATGTGGACTGTACGCTAGACGGGACTCGGTGTCGCGCCTTGATCGATACTGGCTCCACCATCTCGCTGGTGCGCCCCGGTCTCTTACCCGGCACGCTGGTAGCCAGACCCAGAGGCTGGGAAGAGACAAAAACACGCATCACCACAGTTACCGGAGAGCAAGCGGAACTGTATGGACAAAAAGTGGTGTGTGTGTGCATCAACGGTGAGATGGCGAGCCGCCAGCTTTGGTTGGCTAGCATTCAGGATGATTGCATTCTCGGCCTGGACGTGCTAGAGAAATGGGGGGCTGTGGTGGACATTTCCCGGTTCACACTACACTTAGGGATGAGCAGCGTAGTGTTGCACACGGCGGGGAAGACAGAGCACGAAGTGCAGAGAGCTGGCGCGACGAAGAACCCTCCAACTCGCTCCACACGAGCCTGCAGAAAGCAAACTCGCAAAGAGTGCTCACCATCCAAGAGTCCGCCCCTCCCCACACAAGCCCGCGAAACTCAAGCCCGCGAAAACAACAGGTCTCATCCAGGTCCGCTTGCTGAGTCCGCCACTGCTCAGCTCACGCCCACTAGAGAGGAGCCAGGAGAGCGGGTTGAGCAATCACCACTCTCCGCTCAGAGAGCGAGGCCCTCTGTAGAGACAAAGCAAGCCGTAAATTAACTCTGCACTCGTAGCTGTGAGGGGCTAAGTGAAACACAGGGTAGCCAGGTGCGGAGGCTACTAGCAGCGTACACCGACATCTTCGCCGCAAGAGATGAGGACTGCACCCGAACGAGCCTGGTCCAAAGCGATATCGACACCGGAAATGCCCGGCCCATCCGACTTCAACCTCATCGCTTACCGTTCGCCAAGCGACAAGCAGCTGAAGAAAAGATTAAGGAGATGGCCGCAGCAGGAGTAATAGAGCCAAGCAGTAGTCCCTGGGCTGCGCCAGCTGTACTCGTCCGGAAGAAGGACGGCTCGTGGCGGTTCTGTGTTGACTACAGGCACCTCAACCAGGTAACCCAGAAAGACTCCTACCCGCTCCCCCGCATTGACGATGCGCTGGACAGCATTGCCGGCTCCTGCTGGTTTAGCTCGCTGGACTTGCGCAGTGGCTACTGGCAGATTGAGCTAACCCCGGAAGCTCGGCCGAAGACAGCGTTCACCATTGGGCAAGGGCTGTGGCAGTTCCGGGTACTTCCTTTCGGCCTATGCAACGGGCCAGCGAACTTCGAGCGGCTGATGGAGCGTGTCCTGGCGGGCATTCCACGAACATGCTGCGTGGTTTACCTGGACGACATCCTGTGTCATGCAACGGACTTCACCGGTGCCATAGGACATCTGGAGAAGGTGTTCGACGCCATATGAGGTGCTGGGCTCAAACTGCACCCGAAAAAGTGCCACCTGTTCCGGAGGCAAACCGGGTTCCTGGGCCATGTCGTGGGGGCTGCCGGAGTGGCCACCGACCTAGGTGGAGACAGTGAGAAGTTGGCCTGTTCCACGCGACGGTGCTGAGCTGCGGAGCTTCCTGGGCCTGGCGTCATATTACCGGCGCTTCATTCGGGACTTTGCTACAGTCGCCAGCCCGCTGCATCGATTGACGCACAAAGGCCAGCTCTTTGAGTGGACACGGGAGTGCGACGCGGCATTCCGGCGGCTGCGGAGGGCGCTATGTGAGGCCCCAGTGCTCGCTTTCCCTGACCCTCAACTGCCGTTTATCCTGGACACCGACGCCAGCGACGTGGGCGTCGGCGCCGTCCTCTCACAAGCAGGCGAGCAGGGCGAGCAAGTGGTCGCATACTTCAGCCGCTCACTGGACCGAGCGGAGAAGAATTACTGCGTGATCGGCAGAGAACTGTTGGCTGTGGTGGTGGCAGTGCGCCATTTCCGAACCTACCTCTATAGCAAACGGTTCCTGCTGAGGCCATCCTTAAAAATATTTTTGTTTGCAGTAACAGGCAAAAAAAATTAAAAATAGGTCGGTAGGTAGGTCAATATTTTTTTTTTCAAGATTCAAAGTAAAAAAAAAAGTAAAATTTTGGTCATGGTGATTACGTAGGAATGAATTTACACAAATGTGCATATCGTGACTTCAACCCGTGCCTTCAGGCGCACCATTGCAAACCTCATTCTGATGCAGGTTATATAGACCAGCCTTTCTCAAACTTCTTTGACCTGAGGCCCGGTCATGGCAGACTTTTGGGTCATAGGGCTCATCTACATGTACCCAGAAAGAAGGCTACAATAGCTCTTGGCCACGTTATATTGAAATTTGACTATACAATACTCAATGCTATACAGTGTATTATACAGTCTCTGCTCTGTTTCTAAGGAAGTTCCAAAAAACAACGTCGTTCTATTAAGTTTCGTTAAATAAATAAATAGCCTTCCAACAGGTTTAAGCGGAGCTTTGATACCAACGTTATCGATTAGTTTCAGTTTCTCTCGCGCAGACGCGCATTGAATGAATGCTCATACCACCACTTAATTGTAGGGCTCCATGTTTAATGACATCGATAGCAGAAACGTTTGTTTTCTTTTTTCGTCGATCCGCGGTTTCTTGATCAACTGCGCAGCAAATTATCAGATGAAGCACCGGGCCTAATTTCACTCCACGACTCCGCGGACCAGCAGTCTCCATGTTGCGGACCCATATTTTGAGAAATGCTGAATAGACCACAACCAATTTCAATACTCCGACACGGTCACCGTTAGACTAGGGGGAGAAGGGATGAGAAAAGATCTGGCCACAGTTCTTCCAGAACTTCGTGCCAAGTAAAAGCGTCATCAGTTTGTGTGAATGAAACGAAGCGTAGGCCATAGTGTGACATGCGTAAAACCAATGGTGTAGAGATGACGCCACAGGTTTTTTTTTTAAGTGAGCCACGTTTGCATGTAGGCAATTTATATTCACAATACTTGGGCCTACTAAAAGAAATATTATTTTATTGCATTTGTATTGGTTGTTTAGAGTAAAAAAAAAACAATCGGTCGGTATTAACGCAAGTTTACAACCGGCAAGTCGGTCGGACTAAAAGGGGAAAAAAATAAATATTTGGGTCGGTTCTAAATTGACAGGGTCGGTCGGGTTACGGCAAACGAAAATATTTTTAAGGATGGCCTGAGAACGGACCACGCGTCGCTCACCTGGCTGCTGAACTTCAAAGAACCAGAGGGCCAGCTGGCTCGCTGGTTGGAGGCGCTCCAGGACTACGACATGGAGATTCGACACCGGGCGGGTCTTCACGCCAACTCAGACGCCCTGTCCAGGCGTCCGTGTGCAGCAGACCAGTGCCAACACTGCCACCGGAGGGAGGAGAGGAGCCTGGCCGCGGCCCAACCGGAGCCCGCTCGTCGGCTACAGGCTGCATCATCGCTGGCAGAGAGAGAGAGAGTCGCTGTTTTCAACGCTCGCCAGCGTCGCGCCAACGAGAGGGTCAACGCTCGCCAACAGCATGCCAGTGAGGGAGCCAACGCTCGTCAGCAGCACGCCAGCGAGAGACTCAACGCTCGCCAGCGCCGCGCCATCAAGAGAGCCACCGCTCGCCAGCTTCACGCCAGCGAGAGGGTCAACGCTCGCCAGCAGCACCCCGAGGTCGTCTCGCCGCCTTCCGCTACCAGCTACAGTGACCGGAGACAACGCACCACAGCCCCACGCCACAACGCAGCACTGCAGAGCGGCAGCTGGGGCCACGGACGCGCAGTCGCCGGTGGACGTGATGTCAAGGGAGGAGATCCGGAAGGTGCAATGGGAGGACACCACGCTCGGCCGAGTGTGGTCATGGATCGAAGCCGGTCAGCGACCGCCATGGACTGACGTATCAGCACTCGATCCAGAGACCAAAGCGATTTATTCACAGTGGCCGGGATTAGTAGCACGTCAAGGACTGTTTTATAGACACTGGCGAGCTCCCGATAGCCAATCTGACATTTTCCAGTTGCTGGTTCCTGCTGGATTACGAGCCTGTGTACTGGAACATGCATGGGGCAGTGGGGGCGGCTCATTTCGGCATTGCGAAGACTCTTCATCGGCTGAGAAGCCACTTCTATTGGCCGGGATGCAGGCTGGACATTGAACTGCATGTTCACTGTTGTGACGCCTGCACAGCGAAGAAGGGCCCCACGTGACGCTCGCACGCTCCGCTGCAGCAATACGCAGTCGGGGCTCCCATGGAGCGGGTAGCCGTCGATGTCATGGGCCCACCGCCAGTCACAGAGCGGGGAAATCGCTATGTGCTCGTGGCCATGGACTATTTCACTAAGTGGACGGAGGCATATGCGGTGCCAGATCAGAGCGCCCACACGACAGCGGACAGACTGGTCACTGAGATGTTCTGCCGGTTCGGGGCACCGGAAGAGCTCCACAGCGACCAAGGGCGGAATTTCGAGGCGGAGGTGTTTGCTGAGGTTTGACAGCGCATGGGCATCCGGAAAACGACACCTCTGCATCCACAAAGCGACGGGCTGGTCGAACGGTTTAACCGGACGCTAGCAGTGCAGCTGGCCATATTAACCGACCGCCGACAAAAGGACTGGGACTTACACTTGAAAGGAGTGCACGAGTTGGCCCGGCAGGCTGTGAGTGAAGCTGGAATATGTCAAAAGCGAGCTTACGATACGCGATGTCGCGGCCAGGAGTTCCAGACCGGCGATAAAGTTTGGGTGTACTGCCCGGAGAGAAAGAAAGGCATTTCCCCGAAACTCACTAGCCAGTGGGTCGGGCCGTGCGATGTCTTAGAGAAGCTGTCTGATGTGGTCTATCGTGTGAGACTGATTAAGCGTCTGAGAGTTGTGGCTCTCCACCGTGATCGACTGGCCCCGTATCGACCCCTGGCCTCAGCTGAGGGTCGTGGAGACTTTGACACTGACTCTGTGGAACTTGGTGACAATGGAGCCGTGGCTCTAACACCGGTCACCGTGCAGCCTTCACCGGAAGTCACCGCCGCGACAGCGGGGCGCCCACAACGCCAGTGTCGCGTCCCAGCCAGGCTCATGGACTGACGTAGGGTAAGACTTCAGTCAAGGGGACATGGACTAAGTCTCGGGGGTGTAATGATCTGAGCCTAGCTGTTCATGACTGTGCTCCCATGATGCTGTGCAGTGTGTGTATACGTGTAATGTTCATGTTCTAAAGCAGGTGGGTTGACAACGTTGTTTGTCCTGTCTGTTGTGTTTATGTTTGCAGCTGGTTACATTGTTCATAACTAGGGTTGATTGGTGTGTGTTTTAGATACAGCCTAAGATAGATGTTTAGTGCTGGAACATAAGGGCCAGGTCTGGCCCGGAATTAGGTGTTTGTGTGTTTTAGTGCATAACCAATAAAAACCATTCTGAGACAATCTTGCAGTTTGTTACAATATGCATACTTTGCTATTGTTTCAACCAGCCTGTTGTCCATAGCCTGTCAAGAGAGTGGCGCCGGACCGATTTTAAGGCTTTTTCGCATAGGCTACTCCATGGGCGTAGATTTAGTCCTAACCAATATTTTAAGATGACAAAATTGTCCCCACCAATATTTTAGCGAACTCTTTTGTGCTGCTGATCATTCCGACAGCCAGCACGACAGTACAAGAAACGTCGTCGTTTGATTGGCTGAAAAACCGAGGGGGAGGGGGAAGGGTTATCTGACACACATGCTGCACACACATTGCTTTATTCTTGCACTGGTAGTCAAGCGAGCGGGTGTGTCAACGACAACGGTAAGTTACCAGGGCTGTCTGTCAATACATAGGCCTACCCAGAGAATGACGGGCTCTGGCCTACCCCATAAAAGGCCAGAGTGAAACATTTTGATATTCCCTTTTCCCTTCAGCATACATACAAACCCCTTTTTGTGGTGTGTAGATCAGCTATGCCACCCAAGAAGAAAGGGGACATACGAAGCTTTTTCATAAAGCAGAGTGTAAGTAAGCAAAATAACTAGCCACACAAGCTAGCAGTGGTAGTGACCAGGCTTTCAAATTATGCAGATTCTATTATGTGGAAAAATAGTATTAACTGGTGATAGCATATGTTACCCAGGATATTGTTAAAGATAAACCTAGCTTCTGTAATCTTTCAACCAAGAAGTCGCGCTATAGATGCTATTACCAAGTCACTGAATGTTAATTAGCCTACCTTAAGTTAGAATCTTGGAAGTCACAATAAACATTGGATCTGGACATTTTTCGTTTCTATTCTGTTTATGTTATGTATTTCTGAGTGTAGCCTACACAATGCAGTGAAATAAAAGGGAGACCCAAATTCGTTTGAAGGACTGTCATTGCATTGTTATGACACATGCTGTAAAAACCTGTTGGCAATGTGAATAAGTTAACACTGTTGGTTATTCAAATATAATGAATCATTATTTGATGAATAATATCCAAATAACACTATCATATACAATATGGTAGGAGGGTTAAACTCGCTACCCAAAGGATAGGCTACAAAATGAATGAACCACTTTGTATGCAGGAAAGACAGCATTAAACCACTACAGATGGATGGCAGGTTGAGGAAACAGCATCAGGGCTTCAGGTGAGGTTCTAATTATTAGCCTATGTCAAATTGTCAATTCAGTTGGAGTCAGCAGCATTGCTGTACAATATAATGAGATGGAGTAGATTCACTTCTGTATTGTGATATGTATTGCCAACAGTCTAAAATAACAAAGGAAATCGCCATGAAGGCAATGGTATCTTACAGCAAAAGAATTCCAATTACAGTTAAGCAAATACAAATATAATTTAGAGTCGCATAAATGCATAGACATATTCAATCCTAAACTATGGTGCATTTCCATACTCAGTAACATAAATAAAATATTTATGTCCCCACCAAAGCTGAGACCAAACCTACGCCCTTGGGCTACTCAATGGTGCTATTTCACACGTATTATAGCGACCCCCACTCACCGGGGTTAGCTGGAAGGTGTTAATCAGAGGTGGGACCAAGTCACTGTTTGGCAAGTCACAAGTAAGTCCCAAGTCTTAGCACTCAAGTCCAAGTCAAGTCCCAAGTAAATACAGAGAAGGGCAAGTCGAGTCCAAGTCCAAGTCTCATCAAAGCCAAGTCGAGTCCAAGTCCAAGTCCCAATCTTTTTCAAGTCCTGAACAAGTCATCAGGTACTCTTCACTTAATAATGACATTATTAGACTGTCGATCATAATTTTAACACTTCCATCTAATCCACAGATTTTTTTTTTATAAATACAGATTAAAATATGTTCAATGTTTCTGTCTTGAAATCTTTTACGATATATGCATGCGCATACAATATACACATGTGCATACCTGAGTAATCTGTACAAAACGGATAGCTACATGACAAATAAAAATATTGTTTTTCCAAATTTCGGAGCCCACTGTAAGGATGAGTAATAATTTGACTGATGGCATTTCACTGCGCTAGGCCACAGATTTGCCTGCAAACAATTTATTAGGCTGTCTGCCAGTGGCGACTCATAAGGGAAGCCAAGGTCAACACTTTTATATTATTTAAAAGATAATAATGACACAGTAATTTTGTTTTAAAGTATTAATTTCTTAAGAAATACTACACATGTGATGCTGTTTATCTCATTTGTAAATGGTGCACTGTCACTTTAAGCCCATTGTGTGCCACTGTCCACACATTCTCATAATGATCTTTTTTACCAGCTCCATTCCTATGGCTAGTCCACAAACTCAAACATTGTTTGTGCCACATGAATAGCACAATATTAACAATGATAAGCATGATATTAAGTTGGCACAAACAGCTTTCATTCCTTTGGAAATAGATGCATGTATGACATGATGCTTGCTTGACATTTTCTGTTTGCAATTAAATGTGAATTATGAGCCTGGTAGCCAGTAGCCACCTAGCTAGCTGAGTGGAATGCGTTTCAATCGGCATATCAATGTGCTTCATGTAAACAAATTATTGAATAGGCCTACTTCAAGACTCACCATTTCCATTAAACAAAGGCAAAGACAACTCTTCATATTCTTGTCCACTTTCCAAATCACAGTGAGTGCAGCCTATGTCATAGTGACCTGGATCTCATAGTTTATAACAGTAGTGAGAACCGGATAAATCCGCAATTTCCCCTAATCTCGTATTTGTTGCCTTCATGATTTCCTTTTATACGTTTCTTATATTTAAAAGAAAATATCAATCATCATCAACAATGACAAGCCAGCTGGAACCTGCCACTCGGTTTCTCTCCCTCTCGTGCGTGCTTAGATGGGGTTCTCAATTAAATGGAGTAGGCTAGCATAAGTTCAAGTTGGATCTTAATGGAGAGGACTCGAAAAGTATCATCTTTATGTAACATGCTGTTGGTGCATTTTGACATTGTAAACGTTCTCTAACAAGAGTGCAAATCAGTTTGCAGTAAAGCTACTAGTTATTAGCTAAATGTTGGTCGTTTCTCTGTCTCTTGGTGCTCTACACACAGTGCGTAACGCATGTGGGGGTAGCGGCAGCACTGAACTGTGCTCTGGACTGGCCGCTTGTCTCCGCTATTTTTTTTTTTTTTAGTCGCGGAGGGAAAACATCTCTGGGGTGACTGGTCCACGATCAGGAAATTTAGTTTTTGACTCGAGACATGTCAAGTCGTCACAAGTCAAAGAGGCAAAGTCCGAGTCAAGTCTCGAGTGAATAGTATTCAAGTCCAAGTCGAGTCGCAAGTCATGCCGAATTTTATCAAGTCAAGTCTGAAGTCATTAAAATCATGACTCGAGTCTGACTCGAGTCCAAGTCATGTGACTCGAGTCCACATGTCTGGTGTTAATAGACGATTGGCGTAGCCTACAGTGGACTAGGGCTGTCAAAATGTACACACATGTACACATGTATTCGAATATAATGGAATATCTAGGCTATACAGTATTATTTGCGCATTATGTCAGTGACGCATCATGTCATCTGTTTTTAACTTTTTGGAAACCTTTTTTTATTAACTTTATGAATTAACTGAAAGGAGATAAATATTTTTCATTAGTTTTGAAAGTTTATTTTTACGTAGCCTACAATGGCCAGTTCCGACAAAGCCGAAATTACTCCTTTTGAAACAATGAGTGAGCAGGCCGAGCGTTTGTATGGTTATATTGCTTGACAGGGGGGATCCCAAGCAGCTTTCAGCCATAACCCATAAGGCTACTTTGAGAACATTTCCTCCACCCGACACTGATATTCAAAATGTTGAAAACTATTTCGGCATAGCCTATAAGCAGTTTAATTAAATGTAATGTTAGTTGTAAACAAAAAGGCTACTTGGTGAGGCTTGGCCTCACAGATGCGGTCGTGCCTTAGATCAGTGGTTCTCAAATGGGGGTACACGTACCCCTGGGGGTACGTGAAGACACTTAAATCAAAATAAAATCAATGCTAGTACTAATACTTGAAATGATGGCAGATCTGGATAGCCTAGAATCTACCGGAAAAAAACAATATATGTGTGTGTGGCACTTACAATGACCAGAATACAACCTTATGAATATAGGTAGTGAAAATGCCCTAAAAAAACTAAGGGTTAAAATATACATATATTTAAAAAGTAGAATCCATGCAAAAATACTTTAAAAAAAAAACAATTATTTAATAAATATTTCAGGAAGTTGTATGTGTATGTGTTTATTAGTTCCAAAGTTTAATAAATTAGACACTGATGGCACAGTGCTCTGTTTTAAGTCTTTTTTTCTCAACTAAAAATGCTTTGCGCTGGTTAGGGGGTATTTGGCTAAAAAAATAATTTAACAGGGGGTACATCACTGAAAAAAGGTTGAGAACCACTGCCTTAGATGGCAAGAAAAATCTTCACGATATAGGCCTATTAACTGACCGCCCGAATCACGTTGGCTGGGGGGCAGGGGGGCCATCAGACATTTGTGCCCAGGGGTCTATGAATTGTTAATCCGGCCCTGCCCCCAACGAATCGCAACTTTCCACCTCTGGGATAGCTTAAAAGAAGTCAAGAGGACTCCTAACTCACTAAGACCTATTCACAAACCTATTTTCAAAGCGATGCTTTGAAATCCTATGCGGCTACAGGAGCTTCCAATCGCGAGGAAGCAATTTTGCATTGTAGGCATAACTAACATGCAATAACGCCACCAACAACAACCAAAACTAGGCTACTCATTGTCAACATGTAAATTAAATGTAACGTTATTGTGAATCAAATTAAAATGTTCACCTCTTTGCAAACGTAGGCATAGGCATAGTGACAGATTAATTTAATAATCTTACAAAGATACTGCATATGTTTCATTAGGCTGCTAGGCTATTTTTTTTGCCTTACTCTTGATTCATTTAGGCTAGGCCTTTTTATTCAGTTATTCATCATTTTCCATCCTTGTGTAGCGCACGCATTCTCAGACCTGTCACCTGTCACTCATCATCGTAAGGGAGGTGTTTGGAATCATTCCCGCTTTACAATCATCATCCAGTCAAGGTGGTCACTTCAGTCAAGCTCGTGCATGAGTAATAACGTCATCCATAGCAACGAAGACTCACTCTTAGTTTAGGAGTTGTCATTTTTCCTTACTAAGAGTAGGTCTGAAAGGCTTTGTGAATAACTTAATAAGAGAAACTCCTAGCTATTTAGGAGTAATGGTAAGATAAAAGGCTTTGTGTTCTCTCCAAAATGTGCCCGTTCTATAGGCTGGCCAACCTGTCAAGCAGTAGTTGCCTTACCCCCAACACTGACAATAACGTAGACAGCAAATGAAGATATTTTTTCGTTTTGTGGAGCGGCACGGTAGGCTATCAAAAGCAGATTTCGATTTTCGTTACCACTGTGCAGCCAAGCCTTAAGCCATACCCAAGTAGCCTAAATCGAGGTAATGTTTAATTATGCATGATTTATTTTGTTATTGAATTCGTAGGCTGGGATTCCTCTCGGCAACAATTATGTTTAAAGGTAGCCTCCTGCTTTTTCAGAAGGGGCGGCAGGCAGGCTACTGACAGAGCGATGTACAGTGGCAGAGCGACGCACAGTGGCTGAAAGTGGTACTAAAGTTTCACGCAGCTTCACGCCGCGTAATGCGCGACTGAAGTGGCCATTTCAAAGTAATGCCCACTGTACAATAATTTCATTGTTTTTGCATTGTTGCATGATGCTTGCATGAGAAATACTTCTCAAAACAGCAACAATTATATGGGTGCCATTGTTTTGGGATGTTTGCCTCACGCAAGCATAATACACTGATAGAATATATATATGCTATTTAATGACATTTCATTTGAATGCCTGAATGTAAGGATTCAGGAAACACAATACCAGCTTTTGTGAATGGTAATGGCGGATCAGATAGGCGTAAATCACTGATCTGGAGATTTTTAACTAGGCCTATCTTTAACTAAGACTAATTAATCGCTTTTGGCTGACATTAATACTTGATGCTAGACTGTGTTTTATATAGTCTGTGCTCTGTTTTTTATGGAAGTTGCATAAATCCACGTCGTTCTATTAAATGTCGTTTCATAATTAAATAGCCTTCCATAGGTTGAAGTTTAGCTTTGCTACCTGCGCTTCTCGTGCAGAAGTGCACACGCATGCACTGAATAAACGCTCATACCACGACTTAATTCTATGCCTATTCTATGTTTGATGACACCAAATTATCAAGTATTTCCTACTAATTGCAGAAACTTTTTTTTTTTTTTCTGTCCGCGGTTGATCAATTGCGCAGCAAATTATCAGACGATGCCGCAGGAATAATTTCACTCTGCAGACCAGCATTGTCCACGTTGCGGACTGCGGCCAATAGTTTGAGAAATGGTGGCCTACATGCTGCCATATTAGGGCCTGTTTACGGTGTGTTTTAGCCGGGTTTTCACGTGGAAGGCTCTGTAGAAATCTGGCACCCTATTGAACGAAGTTAAACTAAAAGAGTGTGCCGTTCACAGACACCAGAATGAACGAGTTCACAGTATAACGTTTATCAGGCAGTAATACAGTACGTTCAGTTCACGTTCACTCAAAAAAAAACTTTCGTTCAATGAACGCGTTCAGCTGAAGAGAGTAGAAGCCATCAGGCAAGTGTTATTTAAATAAACTCCTGGTGTACTTGCAAACTTTCCAATGCTCCCTTTTATGAGTACAGAAATAATGTAATTTAGTGGGATTTACAAGATACACCTTTGGTTCCATTAGCGCAGCACTAAGCCATTCGACTGATAGCGCTAACTCGACCAATGTTCGAGAAAAAGGCTTCTGGGGGGGGGGGGGGGGGGGTTTGGCTTGAGGTCATGGTGCAAAGGCCCTAGGGTGAAATTACTCCGAACCATCACTTTATTAACATTAGTTACAAAATATCGATATGGCGCCATTTACGGGATTTTTCCTTTTTTTGTCTAATCTGACCCCACATTTTCAGACATATTTTGATTTAAAAAAATACGTCTTATATTTGGGCCAATACGGTAATACCATTTGCAATTTACAATGACAGAAATCAGTTATTGCTCAACAAAGTTGCTTGATATTCATGAAACACCATACACTACTCATGTGGCATAATCAGCATGATGTTGTACATTCAAAGATTAGTACAGTACACCTCTCTTCTGAATCATGTTTTGCCCAGAATCACACCAAGCATGAAGCAAGAATTAAAAAGCCTCTGCAGTTCGGGGGAAACATCACACTGAACATCCCTTCACAGTGGGTGACTTCTTAGTGGAGGGAATAGATTTAGATTAAATTTTTGAATAGAGCTGTTAGCATGTAACAGTTGTGAGAGCGAGAATCTCTCTCTCTCTCTCTCTCTTGGTTGCTCCTAAATATAATATGTATCTCCTTTACATCTAAATTACATTAAAAACAGTTAAACACTTACAAACCCTGAGCCTCTCTGGCATGTAACATCCACACACGATCTACAGAGATTCAGATTTCCATTTGGTGTAAAAGATGTGCATACAACTTGCCTGAGGACAAATGAGGGGACTCGTGGAGAATTTTCCAAGGGCAGTCAGTGCTCATGGCAAGCTGAGCTCAGAACACATCTTTCTGCAGGGGGTTCTATCAGCAAATGCCCCAAAGCCAATACTCTTGAGTTTTCTTTCTTTCTTGAGTTTTTTTTTTTCTCTCTCTCTGCCTCACTCTCCATTTGGCCCGTCTTTCTGTCTGTTTGGCCATCTCTATATTTTGGCCTGAAAAACTGTTGCAAATATAGTATTATAGCAAGAGCAGCGATTTTAACTTTCTCAAACTGATCACCACATTGTGTTTCTGAGGTGTATGTTGCTGTCCTGAACATTCTTCAAAGAGTCAGCTCCTGAGGCCAAAGTAAGGCTGTATTGTAGTTGGTCACACAAGTAAGGCTGTATTGTACAGTAGTTGGTCACACAAGTAAGACTGTATTGTAGTTGGCCACACAAGTGTATTGTAGTTGGTCACATAAGTAAGGCTGTATTGTAGGTGGCCACACAAGTAAGGCTGTATTGTAGGTAGTCACACAAGTAAGGCTGTATTGTGGGCATAAGTCTGTATTGTATGTGGTCACTTAAGGCACATTTTGACCACAGAGGCAGCCTTTGTTTACTTAGATAAAGTGTCCAAGCGGGTCACTTTATCGAACATATATATTATCTAACATTATCGAATTTATACAGAGGTGGAAAAAGTATGAAAATATTCTTCTCAATAAAAGTACCAATACCTTGATGAAATATTACTCAAGTACAAGTTAAAATACCGATCTGAAAATGTACTTAAGTAAAAGTAAAAAGTAGTTAATTTAAAATGTACTTTAAGTAAAAGTTACTTAGTTACTTTTTTTTTGGGGGGGGGGGGGGGGTACCAGAACAACCAGTTTTACCAGAGACTTTCTAATGAGAAGATACAGCACTCAAAAAATCCTCCATAGTAATGCATGGGGTTAGTCAGTTGTCTACAAATATCACAACCCTTCCGCGGCAAAACGTTGACATGTAAATACATTGAGCCAATCATGTGGTGTGTTGTAAAATACATTGAGCCAATCATGTGGTGTGCTGTGAAGACATCGTGCCAATCATCTGTTGTGATCTAGCTGCTGGAGCAAGATTGGTGTCGTGAAGCCTTACGCACACGCATTTCTGCCGAAATAGATGCACGATAAGTGCCCAAAAAGTGTTGCAATATGGCCGCCGAGTGGAGGTACTTGCCTGAAAAGGACTTTGGTCCTAGCTCGAGTTGCTGCAGCCAGCAGCTAAGGCAGCCATGTTCATGCTCCCACTGTGTAGCGCTGTAGCTGCAGCAACTCGAGCTAGGTAAAACCTTGTTTCAGTTTTGTTCATACCGACAGTACTCGGTGACGTTGAGAAATGGAGATCTATGTGAAAAATCACCGGAGTTCTCCTTTAAAGGAACCATATGTAAGATTGTGGCCAAGACCGGTACTGCAATCACTTCCAAATTACTGTAGAGCGGTGTATCCCCTCCCCCTAGAAAACTAGAAAAACACCTGACTTTGTGATTAGTAGTTAGGTGGAGGGTGGCGCATCAGGCCAAAACATGACATAACATGACAAAACGCAACATCAACATCAGTTGAGGGCTGCAACTTTTTAAATGACAATATCCTGGCCGGACTACTGTTGTCAGTAATATAAGTATTTGAAATGAACATGATTTCTTAATGTGTAGTGACATATCAGGGCTATTTTATGATTAATTGAAATACATTTCTTACATACGGTTCCTTTAAGTTTGAGAAGTAGTTGATTTTCAAAGTTAGTTGCACTCATCCTTGCGTCGCTTTGCAGTGAACAGTAATCCAGCACAACTGGAAAGCCCCTCACAGGCAGCTGAGGCAGGCAGGCCAATGTTGAGTTGCAGAGAGTTTTTTTTTTATATTTGGAAACGAGCAGAAGGTTCAGCAGATTAAAGGGCGTCGAACTGGGGGGGAGAGTGGGAAGTATAGGGCCCCAATGGAGGAGAGGGCCCTTGAAAAGTGGAATACGGGGGTACAACATTTTCACCAGACATTAGTAATAACTCAGGTAATCCACACATAAAAAATCCAAACAACTCCATAAGTAGAGTCATGTGTAATGAAGTGGAATAACACAGGGAAAAAGTATTGAACAAGCTAAGAAAAAGCACTAAGGCAAGGAAAGGGAAGGGACGAGCTGGAATCTGTAAGTAGTTAGAATAGTTATCCTTTCTATCTGTGCAAATTAATATAAGCGTGGTTAGTATATTGATGGGCTATAAAAAGGTTTTTCATTACCAAGGTGTCACACAAGAAACATTTCATGATGGATAAAAGCAAAAAGCTCTCCCAAGACCTTTGCAACCTTATTGTTGCAAAACATATCAATGAAACTGGTTACAGATGCATTTCAAAACTTCAGAATCTTCAGTAAGCAGCATGGGAGCCATTATCTGCAAGTGGAAGAAACATGACTGCCATGCAGGATCTCCTCGCAATATTTCTGACCAGGGAGTCAGAAGGATAGTCAATTCCAAGAGCCAAGGACCACTCGGAGAAAGCTCCAGAAAGACTTGAAGGCAGCCAATTCAATTAAATTCTATTAAACAGTTCTGGAAGTAACTAAAGATCAGGATTCCACAAAGTATTTTCCACAAAGTATTGAAGAAATTTCAGTAGGCACGTTCAATACTTTTTTCCTGTGTCATTCCACTTTAATACACATAACTCTTATGTTTGGATTTTTTATATGTGTGTTAATATAATGTGTGGTGAAAATTTCGAATAGACTCACTGGAAGTTTAAGCTAATTACTGAAATATATATATAGGGTATATGTCCACCATATATTTATTTTACCTGAATATTTTTACTTCCAAATTAAATGTCAAAATGAATGTCAGACGAAATTTAAAGTTTGACTGACTGGATTTTGTATACAAAACATAGTGAAAACTGTCTAAGGTCACTCTCACTCTCCCTTGTTAAAGAGCTAAATGGTTTAGTCTGCCTGCACGATTCATAAGGTAGTCTATCTTTTGTTTATTTAGTTGAGCATCGCTAGTATTGGACCGCTAATTGTTGTGCTGCTGGTGCAATGTTTTCTCCAAGAAAGCCAAGTCAGGTTACTAAAAAGAGAGACATCAAAATGAGGGGAAACAACTGCTAACTAGAAATGCAATTCCAAGGAATTACCAGTGCATGAAAATGCTAAAGTTGTGATGTAAAATATCATGTATCATAGTTAAAATAGATAATACAGAGATGGTTACTACAGTGATGCTAGGATAGACATGGTGGCTGCATAGCTTAATAAAAGTTGATAGTTTAAAAGTAGACTGTTTAAAAGCTGAATGTAGATAGTTTAAAAGTTGTTGATAGCCAGTAGATAGTTTAAAAGTTGTTGATAGACAGCTAGTTTAATAGATAGTTTAAAAGTAGACCGTTTAAAAGTTGAAGGTAAATAGTTTAAAAGTTGTTGACAGACTGGAAGTTTAATGAATGTGTATAGGTAGATATTTGACGATAATTTGACGAAAGTTGGAATGGCTCTATAGTTTGCTAGCAGTTATGCTAAGATTTTTAACTATGCTAACCATGCTACTTAGCTAATGTTTTATAGCAGTGCTAGCAATGCTAACATGCTAACCATGCTACTTAGCTAATGTTTTCTAGCAGTTTAATGAATGTTGATATTCAAATAGTTGAATGGCTGTGTATTAGTAGCAGTGTTGCGCGGTCTGCCCGAAATTAAGCGGTCACCCGCGGTTATGAGTCATAAACAAAATATTTGAATGATATTCGGGTCATTTGCGGGCGGGTCAGTTAAAATTAATTAAATATATATTTTCTACAAATAGGCCTTAAAATATCACGAGAAGGCTAGCTAGCATCAATACAGTAAAGCATCAATACAGTAAAGTCAACAGTAAAGAAGCTGAAGACGCGAGTTAAAATAATAAAGACACCCCTTCAGGAAAAGCGATATAGGCTATGGGAAATATTGGGAAAAGTTCTTAAAGAAGATGACAGTAGTACAAGTTTCTTGTACTATGGTATATGGTCTATGTAGGCCTACTTCTTGCGAAGCCATTTAAGTATGACAGCCAAAACGGGCAGCCTACAGGAATAAATGTTATGGCACAGACTACACAGCCATATCTACCGGTATAGGTTCGCGCATTCATAAAAGTTACCTTAGTTCGTTGTGTTTGTGACTTTAAACAGTGGATTTGCTTTAGTAAAGCTTTGTGCTTCATTCAGCATTATAAACCAGTTCTTACGCTAACGTTTTGACCAGCAATGTATCTCTCTTGCCTACCTTGCCTCACCATTTCTGTTTTCGAAAGAAAGATGTATGTCCATGGCCTTCAAATCTTATCCTAGTGTTCTAATCCTTGGTGGTTGCGTGCGTGCTTGCGCTCTTATTCTCATTCTCTGTCCTGCGCAAACATTATGTCCTGCATGCCTACTGCGTGTAGTTCTACTGCATAAAGTTTCGCAAATAAATTAGTTTGTTTTACAGAAATGGCCTACTGTCACACTGTATGCAGGCTATAACCAAAAGCACACATTTTGTAAATAAGCGGGTCGGATCGCGGGTCGGGTATAATTTTGTCCTAATTAATATTCGCGGTCCGAGTTGCTGTCGGGTTGATTAAAATATCGGGCGACCGCGGGCCGCTTGTGACCAAACCCGCGCAACACTGATAAGTAGATATTTGACGATAACTGAAAGTTGGAATGGCTCTAATGTTTGCTAGCAGTTATGCTAAGATTTTTAACTATGCTAACCATGCTACTTAGCTAATGTTTTATAGCAGTGCTAACAATGCTAACTATGCTAACCATACTACTTAGCTAACTTAGCTAAAATTTTCTAGCAGTTTTGCTAAACATGCTAACTATGCTAGCAATGCTAACATGCTAACTATGTTAACCATGTGACTTAGCTAACTATGCTAACTAGCATGCTAACATGCTAACTATACTAACCATGTGACTTAGCTAACCTAGCTAATCATTGTAGTAGTTATGCTAACTAGCATGCTAACATGCTAACTACGCTAACCATGTGATTTAGCTAACCTAGCTAATCATTTTTAGTAGTTATGCTAACTAGCATGTTAACAATGCTAACATGCTAACTATACTAACCATGTGACTTAGCTAACCTAGCTAATCATTTTAGTAGTTATGCTAACTAGCATGCTAACTATGCTAACCATGTGATTTAGCTAACCTAGCTAATCATTTTTAGTAGTTATGATAACTATGCTAACTAGCATGCTAACATGCTAACTATGCTAACCATGTTACTTAGCTAATCATTTTTAGCAGTTTTTTTAAAAATGCTAACTAGCATGCTAACAATGTTAACATGCTAACTATGCTAGCCATGTTACTTAGCTAACTTAGCTAATCATTTTTAGCAGTTTTGCTAAAAATGCTAACAATGCTAGCAATGCTAACGTGCTAACTATGCTAACTAGCTACAGTGGGTAGGAGTCATAGTTGATGACAAGTAACAGTTACAATGGCTGAACAGTTAAAATTTTCAGTAGTTTAAAGGGTTAAATTGTTTAACAGTGAAATGTTGTAGTGAGGACTTTTATTTTGAAGCAGTTTTTGGCAGAGGAAGCAGTTGAACAGGATGTGTAGTCTTAATAGAGCCAGTTTGTATGCTTAAAGCCTGAGACTGGCAGTTGATCCAGGTGGCCTGAACACCTGCCATAGGATTCTAATTGCTTAATGGCCGTATTATGATGTCACAATCGGCAATGTTAAGTCTATGGGGATTTTTAAAAAGTTTTTCTTTAATAGTTTAAAAAGTATAAAAGTTTCAAAGATGAAAAGACATAGCAGCTTCGTCCGTTTGAATACCTACGTTACAAAGTTTGAATGAAGTTTCTAAGTTAAACTGTTCAAGAGAAATAGCGTACGGAAAAAGTGGTACGCGGAATAATAATAATAAGAAGTTGTTGCCTAGGAAGAACAGTACAGTGCATAGTTAGCATGTTAACATTTTCATGCACTGTAATAAACTTCTTTCCAAAGAAAGGTGAGCACAAACGTCAAAATACGAAATCCCATGGTGTTTGCTTGAATATCTCCGCTATCATTAGTGCTAAAACGAACTGAGACAACCCATTGAAATAGCGGAAAATACACTTTCATAGGTTAGGCTACACATGTAATCTGATGCATCTCGTGATCCATCTCCATCACTTTCAGAAAGACTGCATGGCGCCAGCTTGATTCATGTCCTGTTGTAGGCTACATGCTGATCATTATCACTATAGTGGTTTAGGGCGATTTCTTTTCTCTCCCTTTCTGTTTTCGTTAGTCTTAACTTTTTTTTTTTTACTCACGTAACGGATGGGATTTTTTATGTAGCGAAGTACAATACTTCACTCAAAATGTAATCAAGTAAAATTTAAAATACCGATTTTATAAACTACTTAAAAAATACAAAATACACAGAAAAACTACTCAATACAGTAACGTGAGTAAATGTATTTCGTTACTTTCCACCTCTGAATTTATATATAGAACATATATAAAAAACATAGAGGTAGTTGTGTTGTATATTATTATACGATCAGCTTCAGAAATTAATGGGTTTTCCTTGGCCTGTGCTACACCTTTCCACCAAGTTGTGTGAAAATGTTAGTTTTTGCGATGTTGACAAACATGCGTAGCACATGGAAGCTCTTGATAGTGCATGCCACTAACTTCTATAAAAACAATATATTTATGGAATAAAACTAGACAGGTACCTCGGATTAGCATTGCTGTTTATTCATAAACTGCAATTTTCAGCAGCCAGCGGAGGGCGTTTAGCCTACTATGCTTCCAGACAATATTTTGTGTCTCCCAAGGGCGCGGGAAGGTGGGTGCTGAGGGTGCTGCAGCACCCCTTGCTTTTTGTCAATATAGGCCTACAAATTCACATTTTATCATTATATTTGTTGTCAAAATAGGCAAATAGCAAAAAAGGTTATGGATAGCTTTGAATATAGCTATCCATTGATTAAACGTTATAGTCTAGCTATAGAAGTGAAAGTGACGTGACTCGCTGAGGAGAGACGTTGCAAGCAGGCTAGTTAACTTCGAGAAAAGAATATAGGCTACAGAAAAGAATACAGGATTTTTTTCTCTCCCGGCAGTAAAGACAGTAGATTCAGTGTTTAAAATGTAAATGCAAACTAAAGGTAGGCTAACTATGCATATGACCATCCAGAGGCTGCTGATCTGTCAAAAATGATGAAGATCAAGATGGTTTTATTGTTGCTGCCATTATTACCACAAACACGAATTGATAACGAGACCATGGCGATCGTGGGTTATATCTTGCCTGCTTATTAGGCCATGCACCTGTTAGAACTCCGTGTAGCATGCATACTGCCAGTTTCCATATACCATCACCAACTAGTTCGCACTTTGGATATATCGTTGGATTGTGAAAAGCCCAATTTCGAATACCAAACGACAACAGATGAGGTAGGATGCATCTTTTGCAATTAGTCTTTGGCAAGCCCACGACCTCACGTACGTCTCAGTTTCTGTTAGTGTCAGGCAATGTGGCTGATCTAGCCCAAATCCACGAACCTGTTGCCTATCAGTAGACATGTCATCTCGAGTTCCACGACAGCTTAGCTAGTGCCACCGAAATATGACACTGAAATCCTTTCACTATTGGAGTCGCTCAGATAGAAACCGCTGTAATTGGTGGTTAGGACACTTTTGCTGTGGAGTGGAGACGCCATAAGTTAGGCTACTCAGAAATTGTTTGCCATTGTAGGTCATTGCAGACTAATTATATTTTCAAGCCAAACATCTCTGGTGTGGTTTTGACAATCAGAAAAGCAATATACTGAAATAGTTTAATGATGTAAAGTCAAGTGCGCTTCTATGGGTCTGGTGTGTGTGCGCGCAGTTTTTATTGATGAGTCGGAGTGGCAAGTGCTGCGCATAGTTGCAGTGGAATGCGGCTGTTCTCGCTCTTAGGTCTACCAGAGGGTCTACTCATACACGGCGCTGAAATGGCGTATTTAGCTGTCTAAATTCGAATCATATCATATGCTAGAGGAGAAATCGTCGGACATCCATTATTTTGTTATTCAGCACCCCTGGTCAAAAATATGTTCCCGCGCACCTGGCGTCTCCCCTAATTCTGAAGCAGTGGCACCGCTAAATGAAGAGGAAACACTGAGAAGTTAAAAAGTTAATGCTTTAAATAGGCAACATCAATACAATATATAATATGTGAACTGAAACTGGACGGGCCATAATAACCTCTGACTAGTTTAGGCTACTTAGGCTATTGTTAAATTGCAATGTGAGCGGCAGCCAGCAGGGGAGGATACGTCGCAGGATTATTTAAAAAGCAAATGTGCGTCTGCCCTGATTCTGATACTGTGGCGGTATTAATTAAACCGTGGGGGGCCGCCATGCTGAAATAAATGTAGCAACTAGTGATTAGCAACTAGAATAAAAAAAAAAACATCCTGCGAGTGACACCCGACCGTTTTTTTTTTTCTTGGGGGGGGCGCTGCCGCAACTGTTAAAAAAAAATCTAGCGGAAACACTGCATGTTGTTACATTGTTATATAGGAAATAAAACTTTACAAACTAAACAATCTCACAGCATTACAAATTAATTGTTACTTCACTCTCATCCTCAGGGTACCTACTGTACTGTATGTGTTGTATGCTGCATATAACTAGCTGCCACCTGGGTGCTGTAGAGGGAAGATGCATGGATGAACATACCCTTATTAAAGAAGATATCTGGTAAATAACAACCTTACAGACTTTTCTTCAAACGATGGCGGTAACCGTGAGAAGAATAAGGTAATGCATGACTGCAGAAACAGTCCTTTTTATACACCCTTTTTTACACTTACAAAAGTGAAAATACACCGCTTTGTCTGCAGGGACCTTCTCCACTGTGGCCAGTGGTTAATAAAGCTAATTCTTATAGCCAATAGAGGCTAATAGAGCTAGTACTTATGTCCAGTTTCTGTGGTGCGAAGCTGATGAGAGTTGTAGACTCCCCTTAGATGGGGCCCCGGTCACAGGTAACCCCCAGCCGAAACAGGAACCTATTTTACAGCTGAGTGGACTGAGACAATGCAGATGATCAAGTGACCATCTGGGATTTGAACCGGCATATCTTCCATTAGCCAGCCTAACCCCTTAGACCACTGAGCTGCACACTCTACCCCCAAAGGCTTGTTACCAACTTGTTCTTACAAAGAAGAAAAACACTCAGATCAACGTTGTTTTGATCCCCAATGAAAATTGAATTGGAGTCCAAGAAAAAAAATTAGACCTTGAAAAGTACCAAATTTCAACATTATGTGGGCATGGATTGAGGATAATTAATTTGGATTTTAAAACAATGTAGTCATGTTTCATTTATCTGGTATTGTTCAAAGACTATTATGTTTACTCTATATGATTCATAGTAGCCCTTTTCACCATTATTGACAAATGTTCTTCCCCTGTGCATGCAAACATTATTGTTGCCATGTTATCTAAAGGATGGTTTCCTGTGCTGAACGTGTATTAAATGTATATGATCCAGCATAGAGTTGCACTTACAGATATGATTGTGAACAACACTTTCATCTGTATGCTGTTGTAGAGATGCAACCTAGATCCCTGTAGTGAATGTATGTGTCATTATCAACACTGTACATAATGTTTTGTCATTTACACAGTGTGGACACAGTAATTGAATTGCACACAATAAGAGAAGAGAATCAGATAGATCTGATAGAACAGGTGGTCAATAACTCTCAATAACACCCCCAACAAATCTGCCCTTGTTTTGGAATCGATCAACCATAGGATTCAATCACTATCCACCAAACTGAAAAATAAAGGAGAGTGCAAACATCTTTCATTATTATTTTGGTGTCACAAACACAAATGAAAACTGATGTCTTCAGAAAATGAAACAGAACTGAAACATGACGAACGGTTGTGGTGTTTTTGTATTTGCTCTTTTAAAGAGCCCATAGTTCACTTCCACCGAAACATACCATGAAATTAAGGCAGGGGAAAAAAGAGAGAGAACTGATTTTCTGTTCCTGCTCTGTACCATGTCTTAACCATTATCATGTAGTAGCCACTAACAGAGACTATGGCATCTCAACTCCTCAAACAAGACGTAATCATTTCCTCCAGGAGTGTGCTGCAGCTGAGAAGACCCATTTGCTGCCCACAAATTTTTTCAGGTGGCTTGTCAGCTGGAGCACACTTTTGATTGGATAATTCTGATGTGAATAGTGGATCTGCACCGTGTCAAAACACCTAGGTTCGCTCTGGAAACAAGCAATTATGGTTTCAATCAAAGGGTTTGCTGAGCACTGGCGTTCCTCTTCCTTTCCTGTCATTTATCGCATGTTCCATGAATACATTTTTTGCCTTCAATTGCCTCAGAGGAAGGTGTATGGTTACTGCACTGCCCTTCTAAGAGGCTATTTTTTATTGGACATTAAGGTTCAAGAAACATTCAAGATTATTTTTTATTTACTTGTTTATTTTTTTATTTTTACCAGTGCTTTTCCATACGGTCTACTGTATTGCAGACCTCCAGATACTGTTGAACTTGTAGGTTGAGTAAATGAAGGTACCGAAAAGATTTGATTCTGTCCATATGAAAGAACACTGACATTTCCTGAAACAGGGTGTAATGGCAAGAACTAAAATTCATTCACTCTAGATCAGGTGCATGAATATGATGATCAAATATATGGGCTTGAGGTCTACTTAGGTCAAAACGATAGCCCATAACACATCCTTTACATCTAATAAGAACAATATCAAAAGCCTTTTAAAGCAACTCTCAGCTTTTGAGGCTTTCTAGTACTAAAAACCCAGAGAGAGAAAGAGCGAGAGCGTCTGTATCTTCAACTCAGCCCTGCGTTTGTGCCTTAGGACAGTCGCATTGATCCGCTCTTTGATCCAGCTCATATAGCATATCAAAGTGGATCTAAAATGAAGAGCTTTTTGCCATTTTCACCTTGGCACTGCCAAAAGGACCCAAACTTGTTTTGACAAGATAACACAGAAGGAGGGGGGGGGGGGGGGGGGGGCATAGATTAAGGACCGAATATTGCATCAACCAGAAAAGCACTGTAATAACCATATACTAAATCACCATAGTATATGGTTATTACAGTGCTTTTGGAGTGGCCATTCAGCCGTAGACCAGTCCAAGATTATTATGATTTTGGTCTTACGCAGCTTGCTCAATGGCCATCGTGTAGAGTGAATAATTTGTGGCCGTTGTGGAGAGTGAATGAAAAATAGAGTCTGAGGAATTCAGTTGCAAGACATTAATTCCCTTTTCATAATCTTTTATGGAAACAATGTGTTACAATTTATACAAATAGAACTTGCTGTGTTAGTACCTCACTCAAACTAAAATATGCAGTTTATGTGTTACTTTGGAACTTTACATTGTATATTCCAATAAAGGAACAGTGAAATTCAGATCGCCTATACTGTACCAGCCCAGAAATTATGGAACCAAAGAAACCCCCACTAAACCCAACAAGTCACACAGGTTTGTGAACTGATGAGACATGTTTTTCAATCAATTCAAATGCCATTTTCTTTTTTATTAAATAAATCATAGAACAAGACCGTAAGGACACAATGAAACACAGGCCTTAACAGAAATCACAATGAAGACAGACACTGGACTTTTGAGAAGGCAATAAAGTGCAGACACACCAATAAGGGGAAGGTTAACAAATTAGACTACAAGGCATAGCACAGCAGAAAGCACAGCACACAAGGGGGACAGTGACTACTGAAGGGAATTTCCTTAGCTTTGAGCCAAAAAATAAAACAGACAAGAACATGCAGCGGCAAATCATAAAATAAAGTTATCTTCAAAAGAACTCAAAATAATATCTGACAAGACAGTGACAACGAAATGGTAAACCAACCAAACGGACAGATTGAAATTTGCACACATACATGCATGCCAGCGAGAAGCAGCAAGGCTCGCTGGTGAACGCAGCCACCCAACAGCTACCAATCAGGACGTGCCACCAAGGGCAAGGGAGAGGGAGGGAGCAGAACCATGTGCAAATTGAATGATGGCCAAGTCCCAAATGGCCAAGTCCCAAATAGTTATATAGAGTCGTGAATAATATCAGACCTCCTACAATAGTGAGGTCAGATTCCACATCAAGTCAGGTTTTGGCTACATATTATGTAAGCAGTTATGATAAGGGCATAGAAGCATATGAGTGTGTTGCCTCTGGCAGGTAGGAGTTAATCTGAGTAGTTTTCCCATTGGCAAACACTTAACAACTAGCTTTAGCTGGGGTCATGTGTATCCTTGTAAACCAATCAAAAAAATTCTCAAACTACAGGGACCCTTTGACCCTTTTTTGATAACTTCTGATGCTGATGCCACTGCTTTTAAGCTTTCCCCCCAGAAGATTAGAATCTCCTTTTTCAGGCGATCTCTGTAAGCCTGCTAATGTCCTTCAAAATACAACAGCTTGGAGTTGATTGGTAGAAATACAGTACACACAAAGTAGTCTACAATGTGTTTACTTCTTTATTAAATCATGAAATTAGAATGATTACAATTATTATTATAAATATTTGTGAAGGCAACTAACTCTGTGTTAAACATCTGACCTGCCAATCCATTTTAGCATTTAGCAGCTAACTAGTTTCCCCCTCACCTGTTTCCCCACCATGGTGCCATGATGACCTTATGAACAGGGTAATGTCAGTGGTTAAATTAATTTCCTTCTGCAACACTGTCTGATGCTAAAACTAAAAAATCTTAGCTAAAAATGTGTGTGGAATTTCTCTGCTAAATTAAGTAGGACTGACAGTGGTTGTTTAATTTAGAGTATTTTCTACTATATATAATTTCCACTTTCCATTCTGAAGGATGATGTTCTCTGCAGAAGCTAATTTATTTATCAGTTTATTTGTCCATCACTGGAATTCTTCTCAAGCTAAAGGATGTGGAGAGGTTGTTAGCAAATATGCTAAATGTGTCCTCTCCACATCCTTTAGCTTGAAAAGATTTCCAATTATGCATATGCTAAATGAGTCCATCACTGGATACATTGAATATCTATCCAACTAGTGGCAGAAGGCCCTAAGGATAACCGGTTGACTTCTAGGAAAATTTGGGCAGGGTTAGTGGTTGCATATCACTGTCTTCATCCATAGTGAGGGGCCCTTGAGCAAGGCACCTAACCTCCAACTGTTCACCGGGCGCCACAGCAGAGAGTCACACAGCTTGTGAAAAAGAAACCCATCTCCTGTGCATGTGAAGCAGTGGAGAATCTTGGTGTAAACAAACAAACAAACAAACAATAGCACAGTAGGCAGCTGGTGAAAGATTGCATGCTAAACTGGTGGCTCTGGGCTATAGATTTGGCTGATCGCTGTGAAAGCTTTTTTTACATGTTCATGGTGTGATCGAACCCATACAACAAATCTTAACCTGGGTGGCTAGTAGAAATGACATGGGTGTGTTCCTTCACATGAACATACCATGATGCTGATGAAAACAACAGGGCTCTCAAGTTTTGAGGACAGGCAAGAGTGACATTCCCCGTCGACAATTCCCCGCCCCGTCCGAGGGTTAAAGGGGTGGCTGGTCAGACGGGTTGCGAGAATGGGGGTGTTTCATTAATAATACTACAACTTTTCGTTGCTGTTTAATAATATGCCTTCAGATGTTCCAGAGGTCGTTTCGTCAGCCGCTCACGGCCCTCGAACCCGCCACCTCAACACACCGGCATGGGAGTCAAGCGCTCTAACCACTGAGCTAAAAGCCCAAGCTTCCAACTCAGCGGTTAGAACCGTTCTTAAGGTTAGGGGTGTGAGGATTTACACACGCAACTAGCATCACCAGCTAGCATACACCAGCCCCAGGTCGGTCAACAGTTGATCCAATATTAGTTGTGCAGAAATATAACCCATCTTATACACACCAATTTAATTGAAATAGAAATTGTAAAGATTTGTATTTTTTGTAATTATTCCATATTTAGTGTAGTTATATCAGAACCTGAAGTAGCCTACAATCCAAATGCAAGCATGAAACTTCAGAGTATTACCTTTCATTTGAGGCCAAGATTATGCTTATAAGGGGTTCATATGCAGTAGGCATTTGATTGCCAGTAGCCTACTGTATGCATTTTGGATAACCCAAAGTCCTATGGGGAGTTTTCATAGGGCATTTTACAAAATGCATGAGCATATCTTGGCAAATAATGGTCTAAAGTACTCATGTTGTCATTCTATATTGATCTACTTATGCACACAGCATGACAAGACCTAATGCTAGGACTCAAGTCATATCAAGTCAAGACCTAGAGGGCTGAAATGTGGTCAGTTCAAAGATGCTTGTTATCCAGTAGAAAAAGAAAATAATAATCTAGCCTTTGTAACTTTGTGTCAGTAGGCTACATCACACAGTTATTCTAATTGTTTTCCAACAGTGTCTCAGCTTTCCAAAAGAGAGCAGGCATTTGATTATTGGCTACAGTATGTAGGAGCAATGCCCTCCTAAGTCAAAATGGGGCAAAAGTATAATTTATAATTGCTCAGATTTGCAAAAGAAAAGATTTGACACATGGCACTGACAATTCAATAATGGGCTTTTTCACCACCTGAGCATCCACTTACCTGGACCTTTTAGGGGGCTTAGGGGGTGAATGAGAGGATGCGTAATTGCTTTTTACCTAACATTTTTGAATACAGATGCAATGATTAATGCATCCATGGCCAGGATATAATTATATGATGATTTTAAAAGTTACCTATAACAATAGGCTATGCAATACACTTTAATTTGTTTAGTGCTAATAAAATTATTAAGCCTATTTGGAGTAAGAGATGTTTAGAATGTGACAATATGTCAGTCATCGTGTGAACGAAAGTAGGCTATGACTAGGCATACAGTAGGCTTCTTGTCCTGAGCAAGTGTTGTCAATGAACAGGCTGTGAAACTGTTGGCTAAGTTACAGACAGTCATGAACAACTGATGCTAATTGTCTGGGAAACATTCTCTAGCAGCAGTCACGTTGTCATTATTTGTGTCAAACAAGTTGTGGATTTGTTGTAACATTAAAAGATGACTTACTCTGTGCTGAAACCATGAACTGATGCTCGAAGCTTCAAGGTGAACGAAACAGGTTCGCGTTCAATAATTCACGTTCAACAATTCCAGGATACACGTTTTTTCATTGGTTGTTGCGTTAAATTTTACCCAGATACAATAGTGCTATTTTCTGATTGGCTATTGTGTAGCCCCTCTCATTATTTTTGATTGGCTGATAAGTGACAGGCTCAACTCCAAGGGAGACGCGCTTGATTCCTGCCAGGTAAGAGCAGCGCGACCAGAGACATTTTGGGCGCTAAGGCAGCATACTAAATACATAAATAGTTTTTCTGCGTGAGAAATACAATGTGTGGCGGGAGAGCGTGACAAAAGACTGAAATGAGTGACTGTCACGCTCAATGCGTGACACTTGAGAGCCCTGAAACAATTGGGATATTGTTGAATACCTTTACTGTTCAAGAACGTGGAAAATGGTTTTAACATTAATCTTAAACTTAAAGGAAAATTCCGGTATTTAGCACTTTAAGTCCCTTTTCTGGTTTGTTTTGAATGAACTAGAGTGGTGGACACCGAAATTTTGACGATTGGTCCTGTCTCGACTTTTCTGACTCGTTTTGAATCGCCTTTACTGCTTCAGAGTGGCTGCAACAGGCATGCACAAACATGTCCTAAAACAACCCTTAACGTTCGTTTTTAAAACTGTGCAACTCACCGAGTGGTTAGTGGTGTTCGTTGATTATTAAAATAAAATATATCGGCGCAATGTATGATTTCCAGCCGTCTTATCTGCTATTGTGGAACTATTTTTTCAGACACCTCACAACAGCGTATAAACTTCCGCTCAATATTTGAGCCTGAAGTATAGACGGTGGCACAATAATATCAACGTGCAATGAGTCTTCCAACAGAAATCAATGGGATTTTACAAAATGGCAAATAAAATACGACAAAAACTGTATTTCGCTATGTTACTTGTTTTGGAACATCAGCGAACACCACTAACCGGTGAGTAGCACAGTTTTGAAAACGAACGTTAAGGGTTGTTTTAGGACATGTTTGTGCATACCTGTTGCAGCCACTCTGAAGTATAGTAGCCAAAGGCGATTCAAAACGAGTCAGAAAAGTCGAGACAGGACCAATCGTCAAAATTTTGGTGTCCACCACTCAACAAACCAGAAAAGGGACTCAAAGTGCTAAATACCGGAATTTTCCTTTAATCTTAAAAGTGTAATTTATTTCAATGTTAATTAACAAAATCCCTGTTGTGCAGCACTTACTGTACTTGCCTGGATTAAATCTGACAGTGTAGTGTACACTCAGTCATCAAGAGTCCTTGGCAAGCATTTACGATAAAATAAATCAGATACCATAACACATTTTAGGTGATTGAACTCAGTCTCGCCTAGATTTAAGGAAATCTCGCCTAGCCCTAATTTGCTTCCCAAAGGTCTGACAAGGAGGCACTTTCTAATAATACTCTGGGAGTTCAACACAGCTAGAGACTTGAGAGACTTATCTTTTTTACAGTATGAGCACAATTAACCCCCTGTGGTGATAAACATCAGTGAAGTGCAAATAACTATTAATAGTACAGCCTTGTTTTGTTCCTCCTCTCACCATGGTTGTGTGAGAGTTTAACCTTCCTGGCCTAAGCTGTTAGATAGTGAGGGGAGTGTTAGGAGAAGACACACTCAGAGATAGAGCAGCAGAACACGTCGGTCATACCATGTGTTCTGATGGAGAAACACTACATCTATATATACCATACATCATTTCCAATGTAATCAACATCAATAATGTACTACTAACCATGCATGTTCTTAGAGCACTGTATATCAGGAATAATTTAAAATGAACATATGACATGAAAAGGGTGCTGTATGAAAGAAAGGGTGAAAGGTAACCTGTTTTAACACTGTTTTGAATAGTTTACATCGCTATATAAACAATTGATCGATTTCACTTGATTTTGTCATTGGCCATGTTCTGCATTTCCAAGTATTCTGTTAAAAGCTCTTATCAAATGTGGTGATATCTAAAAAGTGGATTTAGGTTTTGAAAGGATGAAAATACGTTTGAAAAAGGTTGTATGTGGATATCATTCATGTTCTATTTCTAATCCTATCATCAAGAATCCTGTTTTACTGGTATTTGGAATAATAATAAAGGTTCACTCTAATATAATAATAACTAATATTTGACAGAAACCCGCTGTTACCCAGCAGTTCTTTTTGATGGTTTATAACACAGCTCTGCCTATCATTGAAAAACTCAATAGTTCCAAGTCTTGCCCCCATTCCATGGGCTTCATCAGTGCCAGTTTGCAATGTGTGGTCGACAGGAGCGGTCTCTCTCTCTCCCTGTTCCTCCTCTCCTACTAATTACAGGCCAGTGAAAGGCAGCCAATCAGAAACTGCTTCTCAGAACCCCCTGCTTCCTTGTCTCTCAGAGCATGGCATGGTGCACAGAGGGGGAAAAAGCGACTAAGAGAGCTACGGAGGGAATGAGAGAGAGAGTGAGAGAGAGAGATGGAGTGAGAGAGAGTGAGGGAGAGAAGGCGGTAGGGAGGGAGGGAGAAGGCAGTTGGGAGAGAGACAAAGAGAGTGAGAGAGCGAGGGAGAGACAGAGAGGAAGAGGCAGCTGCGCTCGTGCACACAACTGTAGTCAGTGTTGGAATCCCAGTGCAGCCAAGAGGCGAGCGCTCTGCCCGGCTCAGCTCTGAAATGAGGATAGATGACATGCACTAAGAGGGACACAAGATCTTTCTGAAAGGTAGGACTGACTTATATGTGACAACATAGCTGGAATGGGGTTTCTATTCTGTGCTGATGAGAACACACAGTTGCTGTCTATGGTGTACTTGGAGTCTGCTGTGTTAACTGCATATTTGTGAGATTCAAGTAAATGAAATTTAAGGAAAGTTTGCCCAGGAGAATTTTGCAAAATTATAATTATAAAGTCACATAATTCAATACTTAAGAAATTATGTATCTCTTTTAAATGTCATTGTTTATTTCAAATCAATGTCAGTCACGTCATCAGTACCACTTTATATTAGTTGTTCACCTATGAATTAAAATTATTTTGGAGATGAATGTGCTCATTCATACCCTTACTAAGCATAACAAAACATGGGATTTTCTTGTATGATATTGGGAAATAGAAAATATGACTACAGCAGCAGTTAAAACAAACAACTTTAAGAAGGTATGTGGAAAAAAACTGGATGATGTTTTTAATAGACATGACCAGGCACCCAGTCGTACATGCACAACATGTCTCCACTTCGAATCGTGTTTCCTGGTGTCTCCAGTTCACTCTTACTCTGTGATATCAGCACACATGCGTCTCAGCGAGTTCAATTTAATTTCTCAGAGCATGCTTAGCGGTGTTTGTGTTTGATCCGCCTTGCTAGAGATATGTGGCTCTGGGATGGTGAAGGCTTTGATGCGTCAGTCACTGTCTCTCCCCTCCGAGACTTACCCAGGCTTTTACTGTACAAATACTGGGACAAACATTGCAATCTGTTAACACAGTGCACAGCTGAAGCTTTAGCGAGACGACTGCACCTTTCTGCTAGAAAGCCTCTGCCCACGGTTGGATTAGGTTCAGTACAGCATCTAGAGGAGTGAGCAGCGCAGTCTGGTGCTGTCTCAAAGCGCACTGAGGTGAGAGCTCTTCACTGCTTTTTTCCTACAAGCATCATCACCTCTGTGTGGATAATCATGTTATCCACTAGTAACTTCCAGATCAATCAATATATGAACTTTGTCTATAATATGTCTTGATTTAAGGCTATTTTGTCATCTTCTTAGATAGCAGATATGTGCCCTCAGATTATTTATCCATGCTACCACTGCATCATTTTTAAGATCACCACCTCTTATGTTATTTTTTGTGCCATGTCCAAGTGTTTTACAAGTCTGAGTAATCATATTATGGCAGTAATGTTCTACACAAATTAAAGTACACACACACACACACACACCCTCAGCCTGTGTCATATGTATAATTGCCTTTCAACATGGAGATGAATCACTAGATAAACTCCCTGTGCCCCCATTCAGGGCCACAATCACACTTTGCCTTCTGAATAGTGGGATCTCAAGCAAGGCAATTTGCTTCATAATGAGATAAAAGTCGGTGACAATCAATTTATTTTTGGCAGTGGTGTAATGTGATATTAATATCAGACTCTTAAGCTGCTGTAAAAGGGCCAAGGGGGTACCACATTAAATAGATGTCTGTTGCTAAATGTAATGGAAGAGCACAGTATTAAACACCATCAGTACAGCTGGGCAAAGGACAGACAGCTGCAATTAAAAAAGAGCAGGGAAATAGGCTTTATGTGGATGCGCTGTTGAGGGGACTGTGTCTCATGGCACCATTTTGTGACATTTATTCTCTTACAAAAGACTCACAAAACACTGTTTATCATGTCAATGTGTCTTCCAATTTCGAGTCAACTCAAGCAGACCAAACATGCTACCTCCCCTTCCTTCCAAGTACAGAGGAAAGACCTGAACCATTAAAACCCTGTAACGACACAAAACAACAACAAAAAAATCTAACTCTGGAACCTGTTCGGTTTAATTATCTTATATTCAAATGACTGCCTTGATTCTGTAAACCTGCTGGAATCAAAGGGCCTCCTGTGGGTAAGCCATCAACATGCAGTGCATCTGATCTGTATCAAAGTTTCAAAACAAAGAGGACATGGCATGAATATTTCAGAGGAGAGGCCAGCTGTGAAAGCCATCCTATGTGAGAGGTGGAGAGATGGATGGACAGAGGCTGAGGGTGGAGCGCGGTGGTGGTGGGGGTTGCCGGGCAGAGCAGGCGGCAATGCAGCTCTTGAGCTCCACCAAGTGGACATTTGGATGCCGCAAGGGCCTGCGCTCTGCCAAAGGAACTGGCAGGCGAACGTGTGGGCTCAGAGGCAGATTAAACACCTATCTCACGACTGATGATGTTTGGCTACTGGGCAGACACCTGATGCACTGTGCGTGGGTACTTCTAACTGCTTTAGAGATAGTGTAGGGTGTGGGCTGTATCACAATGATGCATGTGTTCAATGTGTCCCTAGAGTGTTTGAGTTTTGTTTTGCATCAGATTTTTATCTTTAAGACTTTGGGCCTTAATTTGAATTAAAGAGCAAATCACTCAATGTGTTGTGCATGAACTGAAGCCATTGTGTGGTGTGTGTGGGAGCATTCAGCTGACTAACCAATGTTTGTGCACAGGATCTTGCTCAGGGCATGCAATTTACCAATAGATTTTGCCTCATTATTATAGCTTTAGTTACTGTAGACGTTAGACTTTGCCCACCATTTCAATTAGGGCCCTGCCACTTAGTAGACATATAATGGGAAATGGCTTATGGTTTCAAAAAGAATGTCAAATATGTAGTTAAATAATGTTTTAAAAATGTGTCTCTAAAGCTGTTTATAACTTAGAATAACCTTAAAAACAAGCATTTAGTGGGATTAAAAGAACTTCCAGTGTCATACTCAATTTGTCTCAAGTAAGTGAGTCTGTGGTTTCACACTACACACTAAACTCACTGACTTCTTGCCATCAGAAATTCATTAGCTGTCAGGTATTTCCAGTGTGCAGTTCTGCTTGCTATGCACCATGCATCCTGGATTAATATCCACTATGCTAATGATATTCCTGGAAAGGCTTGAAATGATAATTGAAACGTTCAATCATAATAACAATCAAACTGGATTAATTGTTACAATAGAGAGTTGACTCTCTGCAGCCTGGAGGCATGAGGCTGAATTAACAATGATGTCAACAACACTATTAAGCACTAGGCATATTATTTAAAAGCAATGGTAATAGGTGCATATTTCCCTGACTTTGAACACATAATAATAATCCAATCTGCATTTCAGTTTGTGTGTTGTTGTAGCAAACAGGAAGACCTGACTGCTTCAGAGCCACATGCATGCAATGTATAAGTATAAGTATATATACTCTTTTGATCCCGTGAGGGAAATTTGGTCTCTGCATTTATCCCAATCCGTGAATTAGTGAAACACACTCAGCACACAGTGAACACACAGTGAGGTGAAGCACACACTAATCCCGGTGCAGTGAGCTGCCTGCAACAACAGCGGCGCTTGGGGAGCAGTGAGGGGTTAGGTGCCTTGCTCAAAGGCACTTCAGCCGTGCCTACTGGTCGGGGTTCGAACCGGCAACCCTCCAGTTACAAGTCCGAAGCGCTAACCAAGGCCACGGCTGCCCCATGTGTGCAATATATAGGGGCAAGCACAAGGGGATATAGCAACAATCAAAACCAGGGACAACAAGCATCATTTACACAATGTTCTGAGTGTATTAACACAGCTATATTACCAAAGTTTTTTTTTTTCATTTTCCACATTTTCATTTTCCAAGTCACAATCTGCAATCTGTTTTTGCCATTGCAGGGGCTACATTTCACCCTCATATCTAACCCCTTTGCTAAGTGATATCTCAGTATGCTGTCTTCACTCTGGTGCATGCTGTTGCCTTCCCCATGTCAGATGATACAAAGTAGGGCTGTCAATCGATTAAAAAAATGAATCGAATTAATTACATACTCTGTGATTAATTAATCCAAATTAATCGCATATATAATTTTTGCTGTAAAAGTATTTTAAATATTTAAATTCAAATGAATCATTGAATAATCAGCATTAGTGACATTAAAGTTCAAAAACTTTTATTATTATGACCACCGCGCAGCGAAGCGGCGGTCATATAGGTTTAGTCAGATTTTTTTTTTTTTTTTTTTTTTTTTTCGCATGTCCAAATTTCCGTCAAGGATTCCCGGGACACTGAAAGACCGGGGTAGACGAAACTTGGTGGGCATGTAACCCCATATGGATAGCATGGAACCATCGTTTTGATCTGTAGCCCCCCCGCTGGACTGCACCCCCCGAAAGTAGGGTAGGGCAGACACAGTTTTCTGTGAATATCTCGAGAACCGTAACGTTTAGGAGGACCATTTTTTTTTGTATGTTGATCTCAAGGGGCCATGTCAACCCATTCCATAACCACTCATTTCATGTATAGCGCCACCTAGTTAAACACAAAAAAGTAAAAATGAGGTGTTGTAATCGCAGGTATCTGTGACCTAACATAGTCAAAACTGCACGAAATTGAAAGTGTAGGATCATTATGACACCCTCCGAATGCATGCCAAGTTTTGTGGACTTTCGTTCATGGGGGGCCTTACAATAAAATCATTTATGTGTACATTTAGTGACCGTACACCAACAAGGATTCCCGGGACACTGAAAGACCGGGGTACACGAAACTTGGTGGGCATGTAACCCCACATGGATAGCATGGAACCATCGTTTTTTGTTTTGATCTGTAGCCCCCCCGCTGTATTGGACCCCCGAAAGGAGGGTAGGGCAGACACAGTTTTCTGTGAATATCTTGAGAACCGTAGGGCCTAGGATGACCAATTTTTTCCGTATGTTTGCCTCCAGGGGTCATGTTAACCCATTCCACCCATTCCACACATGTGCATAAACTGATACACACGCACACACATACATTCACAGTAATCATACGTATGACACATACTCACACAGTAGACATATGTACGCATGCATGCACATGCACAAACACACATACGCAGGCAAACACACAAGCACGGACACACACACACACACACACTAACACACATAAACATAAACGTGTACACGCACACAATTCAAGAATTTCTCAGAAGTATGAACAGGCAAGATGGGGGTGGGGTTGTATAAAATGAATTTTACATGTGAAATCTATGAACTAATCATGTTTTGGTACTTGTTGTCTAGCAGATACCAGTGAGAATTGAGTGTGGATAATGCATAAGACAGTTAGAATCATATAGGCCTTCCAGCGTAATTTATTTTTGTGGAAAACATGTGCTGGACTGGGCGGCGGTCATATTTTGTACCGCTCTGCGGTACATCTAGTTATTTTCACTGTTCAAATAATGGCCATAATAAGAAGTTTTTTTTTTCACATACAAGGCATTTCATGCCACAGATATAACCTAGGGGACACAATGAAAATAAATAAACACTCCCCTCAATGTCAACACTTATTTCTTTGCATTGATGTGCGACTATAGAGTTGATGAACTCCGGTGATATGCAAATTCCTTGCTGCAGACATTGCAAAGGACTTTATTTTCAACACTTTATTTTTATCAACACCATCAGGCCATTTTTTAAAAGTAAATGTTCCAATCAATGATCCAGGCAGCACGTGTTCTTCTCTCTCCTTCATTTTACAGTCTAATTTTTACTGACTAGAACGGCTCAGGGTCAAAGGTCATACGGAATCGATTAATCTGCACTAATTTTTTTAATCAGTTATTTTTTCTCAAATTAATTAGTCGAAATAATCTCGAAATTAATCAGTTATTTTGACAGCCCTAATACAAAGACAGACCTTTGCTCTAGTTGCTGCAGTCACTTTAGAAGTCATTGATAATCACTGTTTATCAGGCGGCTTTTAAACATTCCGTCTATCAGGACATCCGAGTTCGAACCCGAGTTTGCAAACCTCCCAGTTTACCTGTCTGAATATAAAACTTCATAAACCTGTGGTACTGCAAGCAGCAAGGGGAGTTATGCACTAAGGTGAAGAAACTGCAGTTTAAGGAAATGAATGCTGACAAACAAATCAAATATCCAAATAAATAGCATTCAGTATACAGCATTTGTGTTTTAAGCCTGTATTTCACAGAGCTACGAAAAATAGATTCTCGGTCTTACTCAGAAAAAAATGTGGAAAAGAGCCTGGTGGGCTTTTTCTAACATATTTACATACTGTATATGCTGGGACAAAGACAGCAGTGCTTAACACAGTGTCATATTCACAATGTACTGTAGCTTCAGCCCCTAGACATATCACATACTGTAGATCAAATAAATGATCAAAACTGTGTTTATGCACATTGAAGCTGTCCCAGGCGGTGTTGTTGGCTATGAAGCTTAATTGAAACTCTGGGAATAGGTCAAAGATGGGTCAAAGGTCAAAGAGTGATATAGTGAACAGACATGATTATTCCAACACGTTTTGAATCACTTCCACACAAATACAGACATTTCTGATGATTAAGCTGTGCCAGAGAGTGTGTGGACATTACACAGATACATTTAAAGTAGTGGCCTTCACAGCATAGCTCAGGGCTGATCTGTTTATGAATAGCTTGGAGAACAAAATGGGCGAGTTGATTGGATGGACTGATAGGGCTACCAACATATACTCTCATTTTGGTGTCAGCTGCAGCATTCAGAAAGTACCTGATTGTACCTGAGTGGTCGAAACGTTGTATCTATTAAATCAGCAAAGCAAAGACGACAGTGGGCAGATATGTTTTTCTTTTTCCTTTGTTACGGTCAGTATATGGCACCTGTTGCAATGGATAGATGTGTGTGCATTCCTACATTAGGCCTTCAGCATTCACCTATGGAGAAAAACTCTGGGTTAAAAAGACACATTTTACTAGTTATCAAATTTGAATATTTGTTCTATGTATGCTATTGGATGAGGACTAATTGGAAGTTTTATCTGCATCAATCAAGGCCGAACTCAACATCTAAGCACTTGTGACGCACTGTTACATCTCAGGCCATGTGAGAAAGGGCAAATCGTAGAGGATTCATACAGTTATGGTTAGGATGTCATACAGTTAAGTTAAGGATGACAAATTTCAACAAAAATGCCTTTTAAGTGTGCCTGCTCTCTGAACTCCCCACCATAGTCTGGCCAGCGAGAGGCCACTAATCGCTGTATCTGTGTGGCTGATAGATCTTGACAAGCAACTGTTCCCCTTCATCAGGAGTTCATGTTTCTCTACTCTGATTTCCTCTGCAGAGGTTCGAGGGGGAGATCAAAGCGCGGACCACAATGTCAGATTCCCCTGTGCTGCCCACCCCTCCTCTGTTTCCGGCCTCTCCCTGCGAGCAGCCTCGCCCTCATTAGATCATCCAGCGGGGCTCCAACGCAAAGGCGGACAGGCGGATATATCTCTTTCTCTCTGGTGGATTGATTGATGTAATGATGATGAATCGCTTCCTCCCTCTGCTCTCCCTGCTCCTCGTCTCCCACCTGAGCAGCCCGGCACGACTGACGCCTCGCGGCGGCGATGGGGGAAACAGGAAGCTGGCCACTGGGGCGGTCAGAGGCGAGGGAGTGCTGCACAGGTCCAAGAGGGGATGGATGTGGAACCAGTTCTACTTGATGGAGGAGTACACGGCGAATGAATACCAATATGTTGGCAAGGTGAGGCAAGAGTGAGGCATGTGGAGATTTCATTGAGAAGATATGTGGAGTATGTACAGTATGTACAGTGTGGGCTGAATGTACAGTACACTACTGTGGGCATGTAGCCTATACATGCATGTATGCATTGCATGCATTATCCTTGGGCACGTTCTAGTGTGGAGCACACAAGCACACAAGGGGGCAGATGCATGTACGTTAGAGAGTGCAGTCTAAATAATGAAAGTTCACGCCGTGGCCTCTTTTACTTACCATGAATGTACTAAAGCGGAGGCTGATCAACTATAATAAAGGATACAAGGAGGTTTATTTGTCACATACATAGCAATACTAACGTAAAGCATGTAGTGAAATTTCGTTTGGTGTTCAGCTTTTTCTGTGCAAGTGTGAAGAAAGAAAGATCAAGAAATATTTTAATAAATAGCAAGAGAGAATAAAACGGGCAGTGTGTGTACAGTCCATGTGCAAGTGTGTAAGAAAACAAAACAAAAAAAAAGTTTATATAGTATTGTGTGTGTTCAGGATACGGATTGCTTGAGGATAGAAGCTCCTCCTCAGTCTCTTTGTTCTGGTCTTGTAGCAGCAGAGACGTTTGCCTGACCTCAGTCTTTTGAAAAGTCATAAAAGTAAAGGGATGCCACCTTGCTCTAACTAAAATGTGTAAACCAATTCAATAGTGGAGCAAGTTTTAACATACAGGTAAGAAACTAAAGTGAAAACTGACATATAAAGACAAACTAAAGTAATGGTTGCTTTTACAGATGAGCTAAACTGGTGCTCAGAATATTGTCTTACTCTAAAGCTCTCTTAGATCTACTAAACACCTGGGTTTAAAAGACATCACATGTTCTATGGCGCTAACACATTAGTACTGTACTGTATATCTGTCCCAAGGTCATAGTAATGTATGATACTTTTTCTGTAGTGTTGCATTGTCCCACCCAAATCAACACCTTTTCCCCTGAGTAATGGGGGTTAGACGTATAATTTATCTTGTCAACTATGGGGGTTAGACATATGGCTCGGTTCTGCATGAGGAAGTTTGACATCCTATTTTTGATTTGGTCTCCATCTCCCTATACTCTTTGGTATCATCAAAGGGATGCAAAGCAGAGCAAATATGAATTACACAGTCACTGAGGCTTAAGTATTTTCAAAGAGTGATAAGCAGAGAGGGTTACGGAGAAAGAGTTGATAGGACTGGCGAGGCAGGCAGGGAGGCAAGCGGAGAATACCAGTTTTGACAAGCATTAACATTCCCAGGACCAGGTGGCCAGACCCAGCAGAAATGGATGTCAGGCCTGTGTGGTCAGACTGCATCTTAATAGCATTCTCTCCCTCAATATTCTCCTTCGGTACACAGTTTCCATGCTTTGAGTCAAGCCTTCCTTTACAAATCATATTTTCAGATACTAATTCATCACACTGATGGTTCTAGGTCTACAGTTTGTGATATGCAGTAGAGTTTCTCCATCTCAGTTAATGGCTCTGTGATACAGTGAGATGGCTAACACATTTGATGAATTAGTCTCCAAGTCTTACCTGTCATGAATTAATCATTGTTTCCCCTCAACCACTCAGGATGTCAACTAAATCCAAATTAATTGGATAGACTACTTTCATTTTCTTAATTGGCTTGTTTAGAGACTGTTGACAAGAGCTAAAAACCCATTGAAGTCACACCAACCAAGATGTGTGACAAAATTAAAATAGAACAAATTGTGAGGGATCAAGTGTCATTTAGTGCCATCTCTTGATGGCTGCTATACTGACATGTAAAGAGATGAGATGAGGTTTTCACATGCTGATAAGACCAGTGCATCATTCTCCAGAGTTGATGTTGATGACAGCGGCTCCACCTTACTCTGCTTTCCCTACACCAAGGGGCCCATACTGCTCGGAGAGATGTACAGTACAGCTGTGCCAGGGACTCTGCTTCTTCTTTTGCGATCATTTTCTTTTATAGGATGATTTTGTCAGGGGTTAGAGTTATCATTTACACAGCATCAAGTTGTCAGTGTGTAATATCCACAATGGCCTATTTATGTTAGAAGTTTATGTCAAGTCTCTGATGGCGTGTGTAAGTATTTCCAAAATTATTTTTCTCTCTTGCCAAATGTTGAGGAACTGTTTCACAACATTTCGGTGGCACACAATTTCCAGCCATTTTTCAGCTAACCTGACAGCCACCCTGATGTTTAAAGCCAAGAAGCATATTACTCGGTATCTGCACAGCTTTGAGGGTCATAGATCACCACTACAGCAGTTTAGGCCATATGCACATTCCACAGCAATATGATTACATAAGATTGGATGCAAATATTGTAGGTAAACATAAAAAAAAAGTTTTGTGTACCTGTGCACCAAGTCCACAAATTTAAAAGGATGAAAATATAGTTGAAAACACTCAATCAGTTCATGAAAATGATTGTTTCACCGGAGCACCTCATGTAAATAAACCAAGCTTTATATTAGCATTATTTATAGGTACCTGGTCGCAGATTCGTCTGTTTAACTCAAGTTCAAATAGAAATGTTTGTGATGCACCACTTTGTTACTTTGTTGTTTAATAAAGCTTTACAACACAATATATTACATTAAATTACATTTACATTACATTACATTACATTACACGCATATATATATATGCACATCAAACAAATTAAAACATTTCTGGGGGAGGACCCCCAAACCCCCCCCTCACACATATAAGACAAGAAGTGGGGGGGCCGGCCCTTAATACATCTGGGCCCAGGGGCCCAAAAGTTCATAATCCGCCCATTATATATATATATAAATAATGTAGAATTATTTATGTATTGTAATGAATTTAAAGTGCATCAATGTTTTAAATACAGTATGTTTAAATAAGTCTTTACAACTAGTACAGTGACCTTGAATTTTGACCTTTGACCTCCAAAATCACATCAGTGTTACATCAAGTCCAAATAAACAGTACTACTAAATTTGAAGCATGTGCCTAAAGGCATCATTTAGATAGTGTTTAGTTTAGTCAAGTAAGATAATAGACTAATGCTAAATTCTGCTACCCTTATCGGTCAGCTCAACTGTTTGGTAGAGGCTCATAAAATAAAAATGGGCGGGTCAAAAAATGGGTAACACTTGACTTGACAGTATCGACATAAGAGTGACATGACACTGTCATGAACACATGACTCTGTCCTGACACATGAAACCTAACCCTAATCCTAACCCCAACCCTAACCCTAACCATAACTCTAAACCTAACCTTAACCCTAAACCTAACCCTAACTTGTTATGACAAAAAACGAATGTCACTTAATAATAGAAGCGTTTATGATTTATTTATGACATGTTCATGATAGTGTCATGTCCAGTGTTGTGTGTAACGCATTACAAAGTAACGAGTTACAGTAACATAAATACTTTTTCGAGTAAAAAGTAGTGTAACGCACTACTACTGAAAATTTGGTAACGTAACGTAGTTCCTTTTTCATATCGGCGCAAAGTTACTTTTCCCAGGGACAGGTTTGACAGCGACGCTGGTTTCTCAGCTGCGCGCTTGCGCAATAGGCACGAGCTCCACACGGCAGCCTATGTGACAGAGGCTGGTAGCATTAAGTGCAATCATAGCTCCACATGGTACGTGACAGAGGCTGGTGGCAATGGAGCGAGACGCAGCCAACACTAATTTCTGAGGGATGGACATCACTTTGAAGTTGAAACTAAGGGGAGGAATGTGAGTGTTAGTTGTAGCCTACACTGTGCCCTGATTTTGTCCACTGCCGTTAACTCAACTGCCAGCCTATTGATACGATTTGCACTAGCTTTGCACCAAATTTCGGAGGAGCGCCTGTTTAATGAAAGAGTATAAGGCTATAAAATAAGCCCTCATATATTTTGTGTTCACCTATATGCCCAAGATGTATCGAGGCTATGTTATTTGATATTGTTTCATAGGGCTTTAGTGGTGGTGTTGAAGCCTATAAGCCCAATGTTTTCTTGTCAAGTGCTCTGTTTGTGGCTTTTTATTTTATAATAAATAGCACAAAAGAAATACCTGTTATGTCCTCCATAGTAGAACTTTATGTACAGTAGGCCTACACATTTAGGAACAGATATTGGGTTCTGCCCAAAGTCGAGCAACATAAAAGTAACAAGTAACGTAAAAAGTTACTTTCCTTACAGGGTAACTAAGTAAAGTAACGGGTTACTTTTTTGAGTAAGTAACGAGTAACAAGCAAACACTACTTTTTAAAAGTAACTTCCCCAACACTGGTCATGTCACTCTTATGTCGACACTGTCAAGTAAAGTGTAACCAAAAAAGGTTATTACAGCTAGATCTGGAAAAGCAAGAAACATATTTTTTTCATTGTTTTGTTCTGGGTGGGACCTATACAGCTGATATAAGTCTTTATTGCTAATACCATAATGCATAACACAACTTTAAAATCCTTTATGAAGGTGCTGAGAATGCTTTAAGGAGCAATTGACCAACATTACTTTGCCTGAAGGAGATGAAAAGGAAAACTCATTCCTGATTAACCACTTACAATTATGTGGGAAATAATGGCATGTAAGCAGGGCTTTTCTAGCCTAGAAAAATCCAAACTCATTCACCAAGTGAATTTTGGAAAACTATTGCAACACATGCATCGTGATGGGCACTAACTTTGAAATCTTTGGTCCAGCCTTACCAATCAAATTGATCAGAGATTCCTAACACCACTTCCTACTTCGCCTAAACTTTACAAACTGACAATAAACAGCATCAACTGTCAGGAAACAATGTATGTGGGTCTACCTTTGCTGTAAATACATTTCTGCATTTGTCCAACTACTGTACATATTTTGAAGTCTGCAGGTGTTGCTGCTACTGTTTATCATAATAAGTTTTAGTTTCATCTTCCCCTCTTGTTGCTGATTGGACTGACAGTTTTCTTGTCTGAGGGAAACGGTTATGAACTATGGTGTTCCTATGGTGTTCCAGTCACATTGTGCATGTCATGGCATGAAAGCGCACAGGAATTACTCTATCAATGACACCAAAACAAAACTCATTTATGAGACAAGCAGGGTCTCATAAATGTGTCAAAAAATATTTGATCAGATGATAAGCAGTTACATTTAGACATAGCAGCATATCTGGTGTGGAGCATGCTGTCTTGAATCACTCCTCTTGTCTCCTCCTAGACTCTAGACTCACTGTTGAATTATGAGCTATTATTGCTACGCCCTGTCCACTTCAGTTTCTACGTTCTTGCAAAGCAAATGTTCTGCTATACTAGTATTCACACACCAATGCATGCCTTCTCTACCTAGCTCCAATCCAACATGGACAGACTCGATGGCACTGTGCGCTACGTTCTCACCGGAGAAGGAGCGGGGACTATTTTTCAGATAGATGAAAAAACTGGTGATCTCCACGCCATCAGGAAGTTGGACAGGGAAGAAAAGGCCAATTACACGCTGCAAGTTACAGCTGTCAACACAAGGACAAACCGGCCTCTAGAGCCACAGACCGAATTCATTATCAAAATCCATGATATCAATGACAATGAGCCAAAGTTTGCCAAGGCCACCTACACGGCCAGCGTCCCTGAGATGACGGCTGTCGGTAAGTGCGTCTTTTTCTCTTTATCTTTCTGTCTTTACGATGGCATTTTTTTGGGCTGTGAACAGGAAAATGTTTGGCTGCCACCAGAGGCCCTGCAAGGTCAACCCTAGTTTCATGGTTTTGGCTTTGAGATTTTCATTTTTTGACAGGCCTTGTGAAGCGTGAGGGGGGTGTTAAAGGGAGACGTGCAGAGTACTGTAGGGTGTGAGGCTTTCACACCAGCATTTATTCTGCTGGTTATTTCAGGTCAATGTCCTGCCATTGTTATGGATTATTTCTCCTTGATATTTTACTTGTATAGATGGAGACAGTTTTCATCTGTATACTAGTCTGAGCCCAGGAGAAGGAGAAAAGCACACACTTCTGTTTTGTTCATAGTCTTCCACACATCTGTGTGGACCTTGAAGCTCCATGGCTGAAGCTTTAGTCAAGCAAAATTAGATAATAACATGCGACATTATGTCATCAATATCTTGTAATCAAGTAATCCACAGGAAAGACAAGAAAGAAAATGATATCCTTTTTTCATTTACGCCCCTGTGCCTATAACCAGGTGGACTGCAAAGCGGCATCATAACTTCAACTGCTTCAAAATTGGGTGTTGATTGATTTATTTTTGTGGTCTAGACAGCACAGTTCTAGAAAATCTACAGAACACTTTTAGTGAGGTCTCTGGGGGGGGGGGGAGGGGGGGTGTGTAGGTGCTTTGTTTGATGCAGGCACTGGGCTAGATGTTTTTGTAATTGCTCTATTCTTTGGAACCAGGCAGATTCAGCCCAGCTCATTAGTATTCCTCCTGATGGCCAAAAGGAAAAGAGACATAAAAGAGAAGAAACCTCAACAAGAGGTTCTTACAGTATGCGAGCATTGCCAAATCTAATCCTAGAGATACAGACTAGGCTATAAATAGGACAGGGAGACAGCGTTTGTAGCCTGTTCACCTGGCTGTGTGTGGGGAACCGAACCTCTCCTCACTCTAGTGAGTTTTCCATCCGTGTTTAACAAGAGGTATTTCCAGTGGACTATATAGCCTATCCAATTCATGTGCCACAGCAGCCTCTGAGTTCGGCGGTATGTCTGAGTGCCTCTCCGGATGAAAAATGAACAAGAACAAAATCACAGTCATCTGAACGCTGTTACCTCCTCTACTGCTCTGCCTACCCTGCATAATAGGCACGCATTTATGTATGAATATTTATTTTCCATTTGCACAAGCACTCAAAAAAGCACCCTGTTTCTAGAACATTCACACACCGGTGCTCGGAGGCTCTGTCTTTTTGGATCCCCATCACATTTCCTCTCTATTTTACATCTCATTCTAATTCCAAGCTCATCAATCATGACAATCAGACAAAATCATAGGGGAGAGGCTAAGCACTGACTTCCAAGTCTGTCACATGGTGGCATGACTAAAAATACTGATGATAGATACCCCATGCATATTTAAAAAGTCTCATGCTGTTTCCTGGCAATATAATAAAGATAACTCCGACTGCTCTAACTCAACTCCAAACACTGTGCCAGGCGTCTCCATGTGAGCTCACCTAGGAGAGAAACTAATTATGTTCTTTTACTATGATGGCTATTTATTTTTCTGTCAGACTTTGTCCTTGAATAGGAACATGCTTCCCCAAACTTTTTTGAGGACCCCTGGAGGTGTCATTGCGAGATTTATTTATTCGGTATCAAGAGAATGTTTTACTAAAATGTGTGCTTGTTTTCCTAAAACCTGTGCTCATTCTACTAAATCATGTGTTCATTTTCTGAAATCATGTGCTCAGTTACGTTTTATTTTTTCTTCGTGTTTTATTCCCAGAAACTAGGCCAGCACAACAGCCTGACTTGGGCCACTGCTCCCCACATATAAGATACCCCTTGATCATTAAGTCAGAAGGCATTCTAAACACAGTAGGCTACAGTAGACAACAAGCTACAATATTCACAAAATCCAACTCTAAGAACTGGATTAATGGCTCAACATTGTGTGCAGCTGGCTGTCTGGAGGAGTGCATAGGGACCGTCTACAAAGTGCAGCACAGAGATTGGCCGCAGTCCGTCTCTTTTAATCTGTAAAAATCACTTAGTCCTTTATGTCTTAACAACAATGTTTGATTTCTGATTTATTGATCAAGGAGAATGTACTTGTATAATGTGTGAATAGCCAAGCTTTGTAGGTGCACCAAACTGTCTGTTGGGCTCTACTAGTTCCTGTGAATTAAATGTGGGATCGAAATAATTAAAATGACCACACCAATAGATGTAAACAAGAGCACAATTTAGTAAAAGGTGCGCACAATAGTAAAATGAGTGCATGATTTAGTAAAATGAGTGCATGATTTTGTGCATGATTTAGAAAAAATGGGTGCATGATTTAGTAAAATGGGTGCATGTTCCATCAATATACAAAAAGTCTTGCTACGACACCTCCTGTGCTCCGTATATTTCTTATTTTAAAAGTAAATGATACTAAAAGTGAGGATCTGTAAACTTTATGGAATCTTTACAGAAAAAAGATTTTTTTTGTCTCTATTTCATCTCTTCTCAAGAGCAGTTACACGTAGTTGTGATGACTGCCTGCACCCCCTGTAGTCTTTGCAGTGGCACTGCACTGACTGTTGAAAAGCTGTGAGGTGATTCATTATAATCACTCATACCTGGGGCAGGAGTGGGGCCATGTATGCCCAAAGACACACTTACACACTCTCAGACATTAACACACACACACACACACACACACACACACGCAGACACACACACACACACACACACGCAGACACACACGCAGACACACACGCAGACACACACACACACACACACACACACACACACACACACACACACACAGAGATGCCAACACACTGACACGTGCATCTACTCTCAACACACACACTCACTGTGCATTCACACACTCCTCCATACATGCTTACATTACTCCTATAGTCTAACCTCACAGTCATTGTTGCCATTATTTACCATTTATCTTACACCCTGTAAACAATCGTATGGACTAATCGCGAGGTGATTTTTGACATTTTCTTGTTGAAGCCTCACTTGTTTGGTGCGTGGCTCCATTCCAGTTTCATTAATGTTGCAGTCTGCACGAGCCTGGTCTGTGGCAGTGGCATGGTTGTGTGTTTACACTGTGAGATGAACTGGAGAGGGGGACGCAATGAATAAGCTGTTCATTTAGTTTCACATTTGCCTTAAAATCTCCAGGTACGCCAGTCATGCAAGTCACCGCCACAGACGCCGACGACTCCTCGTACGGCAACAGTGCCAAGCTGGTGTACAGCATCCTCCAAGGTCAGCCCTACTTCTCCGTGGAGCCAGACTCAGGTGGGTGTGCAGGACATATGGAGCCAGACGGGCCCACCACTGACGTGTGTCCCTGAGGCCCTTGCTGTGCTGACAAGGAGGCATGAGCAGGAGCACAGATCTGACAGTGACGTTTCTCATCCCACCAAAGCCTCGAGCTTCTGACAATGAATGTGACTCTCTTAGACTCGCTAGGGAGCTAGTGTGTGAAACATCATACTGTATGGCGCTAACTAGATGAAGTAGATATGTGTTCCATCTCTTTTACTTATGCAAATCCTTCTCAAGTACATTCTGTTTCTCTTCTTTTTCTCTCTGAATTTAATGTTGAAACTACATTCTTACATGACTGTGTTAAGATCACCCAGCACATACAGAATAAGGCCAACATGTTTGTGTTTTCCTGGTGTACTAATTTTTTATGTTGCATTTAATCGTTAGGGTGGATCAAAATAGCTTTACCTAATATGGACCGGGAGGTAAGGGAGAAGTACCAGGTGGTCATTCAGGCCAAAGATATGGCAGGGCAAATGGGAGGCCTCTCTGGGACTACCACAGTCAACATCACCCTGACTGATGTCAATGACAGTCCACCAAGATTCTCATCCAGTAAGTTTTAGCATACCTACCTATGAGTATTTACACTAGAACATACAACGTTACTGACAACCAGACAATAAGCAGACACACTCATTCAGAATCATCACCATGGAACATGATTGTTTTTTGGTTCTTTGTTTGAAGGTTCTTACCATCTCAGCATTCTGGAATCAACTGAGGTAGGCTCCACGGTGGGACGGATAAAAGCCAAAGACGGCGATGCAGGAGAGAATGCTGAGATGGAGTACAGCATTATAGATGGGGATGGGAGGGAGTTCTTCAGTATCCTCACAGACAGCATGACCAAGGAGGGGATCATCATGGTGAAAAAGGTGAGCTGGCACTGCATACCTATATTGCTCATCATGATGCATCATCAACAGGTACTTGGTACTATGTAAACAGAGTATCCATCAGCCCAAGTCAGTGATATATACCTACAAAAAGCAAATCCTCTATCCAGATATGAGGTACACTTTTTCTGGACTATTTGAGGCTGAATCAATGCCAGGCAATCATTGTGAGTTTCTAGGTCAACATGAGCTCAGATGGATCATCTGAAAATGAAACAGAACATGTTAAGCTAGGCCTTAACAACTTTTTCTTCTTTTAAATGTGCTAGTTTTATCAAACATACTGTACAATAACTACCACATTTTATGGACATCATGTATACTGTATACTCAGTGGTTAATGTGGGATTTGACAGGTGGGGGAACCCTAAAATCCAGTGTCGGTACAACGGGGAAAAATGACTCATCGTTGGACAACATATTGAGTAATGTGGTGTACAGTAGCAATACTTTTTGGACAAGAATAGCTAGATTCTTGGTCACCTCTGTAAACTCGAAAAATTTAATTTAACAATGTCATCGCGCTATATCGTTGGTATGAAAGAATATATTTATTATTTATTTATCTGAGGTGGCGGAACTGCATCCAGGTTGTACTGTATTGTGTCCCCATAGACACCTTAATCAGGATTGAGGTTGTGTTATATTGTGTCCCCATAGACACCTTAATCAGTATTGAGGTTGTGTTATATTGTGTCCCCATAGACACCTTAATCAGTATTGAGGTTGTACTGTATTGTGTACACCTTAATCAGGATTGAGGTTGTACTTTATTGTGGATTTTGCCTGAAAGTCTGCTGTCCTATCCCTTCAGAAACTGGACTATGAGCGGCAGAGAGTCTACACTGTGAAGGTTGAGGTAAACAACACCAAGCTGGACTCGCGCTACTCCTCGTTCGGGCCCTTCAGGGACACGGCCACTGTTAAGATCACGGCCCAGGACGTGGACGAGCCGCCGGTGTTCAGCGTGTCCCCGTATGTTGTGGAGGTTCGGGAGGACACTGCCAGAGGCAACACCATCGGGAAGGTCACAGCCTGGGACCCAGACAGTCCTCACCACCCAGTGAGGTGAGTGGCCGTCTGAAAAGATTGGAGAGTGCTTAAAGATGAACAAAATACAGACAAATTAACAACCCCCCCCCCCCCCCCCCCCCCCCGCCCCCCGCCCCCCTACACACACACAGAGACACACACACACACACACACACACACACACACACACACTCACAAACATTGCCCTTTTGAAAAATAACTATAGTAATGCTATGAGAGTTCTGTAGTAGTTCTATGGTAGTGTATAATACTGATGTGATGTTCTGTAATATCTCTCCAATGTCCCCTCTATAGTGTTGCTACAGTACAGTTGTATAGTACTTCTACCAGGCAATGGAACAAAATGTTGGAATACTTTCAACAAAAGAAAGATAGAAAAGAGCCATGTATCTATCTACTTGTGTAGATAGTCACTGCAGCAATCATGGCTAATGCAAAAATGACAAATATTGCTTTCACGACCCATTACATTGTGGCATTATCAGAAATATGTACAATGCAAGACACAGACATAAAATCTTCCTTTGAGAACATCTACCACATAAACAGCATGACAGAGAGTGCTCGACTCAGATTCCATCTTAGCAGTTTTATCTTGTAATATTCTTGTCCAGTGTTTTATTTGATTATAGCCTATCCAGACACTGACTATTTGGACATAGTAATATATATGCCATGCTCATTTCAGATGAGAAATAGCCGGCTATATACAGAAGGTATTAAACAGTTTTTAAAGCAGAGATTGTTCCCCTCCACCTGTTACTAAAACTAAACTAAAAAAAAAAAACCTAGACCTCCAGAATTGAATAAACTAAGTGCAATTGTATGGGCTCAGCTAAACAGTACAATACAGAATATAATGAGTTTGTAACAAACCTAAAAGTTCAGCAATATTCTTAACAGTAGTGCTCACCAGATAGTTCAAGGTTACTGCCTATGTAGAACTAACAAATTACTCCACTTTATTGGTAATATCTTGCCTTGCAAATTCAATTTTCTTAATTAAAGCAACACTGGCATAAAGGCTTTTCAGGGCATAAGAAGTCACGACAATAAAGCTCACAGAGGTTCACGTGTAGCTGGAGTGCCCCCTGTCTACAGCTGACTGTAGTACCTCTGATGAGAGTGAGTTGAGTTTTCCCTGATTAAACCTCCTCATTGCTGCATTAAAGGTCACTTTTCTTGAAGCAGCCCCACACATTTGCAGCCTACAGAGTGTTGAAGGAAATCACAGTGCATTATGTTCTTTCTTTTAAACAGGTACTCCATTGACCACCATACAAATCGAGACAAACTCTTCTACATAGACCCAATTGATGGATCAATCACAACGCTGCAGCCATTGGACCGAGAGCTATCGAAATGGCACAATATCTCAGTGCTTGCCACTGAAATAAGTGAGTTTTTTTCACTCGCGCAACTCACTGAACTACTCCAGGAACACGAGCATAGAGGGTAGCAGCAAACTGAAATAAATGTAGGGTTGCAGAGGGTAATGGCATGTGAAATGCTGCCTCTCAGCCAACATCCAGAAATGTTAACATGAGTCAAAACAACTTCTTGGGGTATTTTTCAAATATCCCAATAGTACATTATCAGGAATTGGTTGACGACTAACTAGTCTCTGTGTGCTGAACTTTCAGATAACCCACATCAAATGAGCCGTGTGCCTGTTCTCATTAAGGTCCTGGATGTCAATGACAACGCCCCAGAATTTGCCATGTATTATGAGACATTTGTTTGTGAAAATGTCAAAGCTGGGCAGGTACAGCGACATTCATTTATTCCCTGTTTAGTTCTGTTGAGGATGTTAATGAAACTTGTACACATATTCAACATGATGTTTCTCTTTTGTTGTAGCTTATACAGACTATAAGTGCCACAGACACAGATGAACCTCTTTTTGGACACAAGTTTGTGTTCAGTTTAAGTTCCAACAATCCAAATTTTACAATACTTGATAATGAAGGTAAATGACATTTCACATCAAATAAATGTTCATGTTACAAAGAAATAGACAAATATACATTTGAATATACATCCTTTTAAGTGTTTACTTACGATTTGAATTTCCACAATCTTATGAAGTCCTTTTAATCTCACACCCTCTTGCTCCCTGTACCCCATCAGACAACACCGCCCGGATCTTGACCCGGCGGAGCGGGTTCAATCGGCACGAAGTGAGCGCCTACTACCTGCCCGTGGTCATCTCGGACAACGACTTCCCTGTGCAGAGCAGCACCAGCACGCTGACCATCCGCGTGTGCAGCTGTGACGGCGGCGGGAACCTGCGCTCCTGCAGTGTGGAGGCGCTACTCCTGTCGGCTGGCCTGAGCACAGGAGCGCTGGTGGCCATCTTGCTCTGCGTCATCCTTCTCCTCAGTGAGTGCAGGGGGCCTGCAGCCCATACCATTGACTGTATACTGTGTCCATCTCTATACAGGGTTCCCACTCTAAGTATAATTCCATGACCCTTTCCCTGAAAAAAAAAAACTGAATTTCCATGACCAACTATATAATGAAGGATACAATATACCGACCAAATATTTCAATGTTGTGTAGCGTTCAAGAATCTTTTACTTTTTCAGAGCGAGAGATGAATAAATGGGCATTGAATAAACAAAGTTGGACTAACCACACCTACTCAAGCAAGCAGTAAAGCTAATAACCAGATATACACCAATTCTGAGTGGAAATATATTTGTATTAATGGGGAACTATGCAGTTTTTTTTAGCTTAATTTACCTTAACTGAACAGCTTCGGAGTCATTGGAATGGTTATATAACTTTTGTCGGGTTGAATGGTGGCTGTCTCGTTTCCCCCTTGTGCCTGTGAGCGGACAAAAACAGCCCTGCAAATTTGGTTCGGTGGGCTGTTGGCCTCAGAGTCAGAGAGTCTTGTGGTCTCGCAATTTAACAAATTGCTCTACAGCACAGCACTACGTACACATACATGCCAGGCACTGGGTAGAAAAAGGTAGCGATGGAGTTTCTCATTTGTCATGGCAGAGCCGGCGGCGAAAAGAGGCAGAAAGTGAGTAAACCATTGTCGGAGGAACAGGGAAAGACGAAATGGCAGACTAACCGAGCGAGGTGTGTCGTAAAATGTATACTCTGAAGCTGTAGGGGGAGCTCTGTTGAGAAAACAGTGAAGAAATGGCCAAAACTGCATAGGGCCCCTTTAATGTATTTTGGCAAGTAGATTTTAAACTGCTACAACAAAAATCTCTGATATTCCATGACTTTGCCCCCAAAATGAGAACATTCCCTGACTTTCCATGTCTGGAAGAAATCCCATGACCCGTGGGAACCCTATCTATATACAGTCAATGAACCACACTCTAGAGATGGGGGAGCTAGCAGTCTTATAGCAGCTTTCCTATTGATGGCTAGGTAGCTTTAACTTGGGTCACGTGTAGCACTCTGAGCCAATCATATAAATTCTCCGACATCAGCTAACTTCAGTTTAGCATAAATGATTCTCATTCACTACATGGAGAGGAACTGTTACTTGCCTCACAAACTATCATTAGCTAAAGTGCCAGACCCACTGCCATTATGCTTTCACTAGAAGATTGAAATCTCCTTTTTCAGATTATCTCAGACCACACCTCTTCTCTTCTTCTTCCCACCTTCTTGACAGACTGCATACTGGCAACGGGGTTTGGGTGGGCATTTAGCCTCTCCAGACATATACACCTCTGAAGTTCGCCTACTAACTTCTAACTTAACTAGAACTTAACTTAACTACTAACTTATAACTATCTATTGCAAGGTACCTCAAGTAGCAAAAATCAAACTTCGGTGTCTTAACATACTTAAGATCACGAAACCCACTGGAGGCAAATGTCAAAAATGAATGGGGCAAAAAAAGTGCATTGTAGACTTCTTCGTCCCCACAAGAGTTTAACAGGGGCTATTATTCAAAATCCACATGCTATTTTCCCATAGGAACAATCTCAAGTACTCCATCTTCTTATATGGGCAAAGATGGCAGTTTTTTTGTAGGCGAACAGAGGTTTATTCTAATGACATCTGACAGCTGCTGCTTTCCTCTCAATCAAGACATTTACTGGAAAACGTCAGTTGGTTGTTCCGGGTCTCAGGAGTCCCGGTCAGGTATCATCACTTGGATGATTCCATCACTCCCTTTGCAAAGGTGGAAAACTCAGAAAGTAAAAGCCCTAACATACACCTGTTCTACCTGTACACTTAAAACAGAGGATTTCACTTATTAGCCGATCTAATAGAAGAGTTGTGCCAATTAAAATCAGCTGGTCTAGTGAATGGTGATTGGTTCATCACCTGACTGATATCCTTAACAGTAAAACATGACTCATTACACTAGTTCTGTACACTGGTGCCTATTGATATCCACAAAAGGCATTTAGTTCAATTGCATGCTTAGTCTGATTTGTCCAATTTGTCCAATTTTTCAAATACGAAACACAATACGGAACACAAATGTTTCATATTTGTGGACACAGTACAATGGTGTTTTGTCATGCCAGTTTCAAGATGGCCATGAGATAAAATCATGATAGAAAAATGAGTGAGAAAAATGAAAAATTATAAAAATTGATTGAGTGAGTGAGTGGACTGAGTTCATAAAATTGCAGACAGACAGATGGGGGAACCCAGACCCACTCAATCCACCATTACGTGCTTGTATACCCACCTTCTTGAGGAATGTTGAAATGTGAAGGTCTATCAGTTATTTACTGATCATCCTGTTTCTGACGCCCCACAGTGATCGTGGTTCTGTTTTCTGCGCTGAAGAGGCAGAGAAGAAAGGAGCCCCTGATCATCTCCAAAGAGGATGTGCGAGACAACGTGGTCAGCTACAACGACGAGGGCGGCGGAGAGGAGGACACGCAGGCCTTCGACATCGGCACGCTGCGCCACCCCGAGGCCGTGGAGAGCAACAAGCAGCGGCGAGACATCATCCCCGAGATACTTTTCCCCTACCACCGCCCGTCGCCCACCCCGGACTGCGCTGACGCCAGGGACTTCATCAACTGCAGGCTGCAGGAGAACGACAGCGACCCCTCGGCCCCGCCATACGACTCTCTGGCCACGTACGCCTATGAGGGGACCGGCTCCGCCGCCGAGTCTCTGAGCTCCCTCGGCTCCAGCCTCACCGAGGGGGACCATGACTATGAGTACCTGAGCAGCTGGGGCCCTCAGTTTAAAAAGCTCGCTGATATGTACATAGCAAAGGACAAGGCCTAAATGCGCATGGCAGCCCCACCCCTACTTCAGCTCATGGTTGACTTTAGCAGTGACTCTGAACACACACACACACACACACACACACACACACACACACACACACACACACATATGCGTGCGATTGCGTTCACTATTGTATTGTTTTCATCTCTTTATTTGCCTTTAAGACATCCGTTGCCATTCGTATCACGTGCAGGCCAGGTCTTGTGTTGAGGTGTGTGTTACAGCAGTGTTGTGCTGGGAGCAGTGGTGGTTGTCCGTGATTGTTCAGCAGTCTGCAAATGTGCTCTGAAATCTCTGTGCAATGACAACGGCTGATGGAGGTTTTGATACTCTAGTAATGTGGTCTACTGAGAGAGAATTATTCTTTTCTATTTTTGGTTCATGTGAAGGCTTTTGCATTTTGAAAAGGTGTCATGCTGTGAAGTCAAATGAACTGTAAAACACATCCGGACAGATGTCACACATCTTTAATGTCACATGTTTTGGTGTATGTATGGAGGGTCTTTGTGTTTTCTACACACATTTTTATGTATATTAAGTTTATTTTTGTAATAAAAAATGGAAATCCACAACCCTCTTACTTGCAGGTGATTATCAAGCTACTTAATTCAACAAATGGGGCATTATCACTTTTTCCATATGGTTAAGTGGATGCCAATAGCAAAAATTTAGATGTGAAATCAAGAGAATATATTAGTATATGGTGTGAAAATAGGGGGGCTTCAAGAACATGAAACAAAACAGCATATTTAACTATTTCAATGACTTAAATTTCTGTCTGGTATAAAAACTAAAGTTATTCCACAAAATATCATGTTCTGATTACCTTTGTATGATCGCCACATATGCAGCTACTCTCACCATTAAAGTAATCTGTAGACTCACAATAAAATTCCATTTGAATTTTAGATATAAAAAAGAAACACTGAAAAGTTCAGAGTGTTTAGGTTGCCAGCGTCAAAGCTCAGCAGGAGACATAAGGCAGACTGACCCTGGTGATGAAACTGAATCTGTGCGCATGAGGGGGATTTTCTGGGAGGGTGTTGAACACTGAAATCATTTGCCAAATGTCCTCCCTTGACTAGTGTTAGCTACAGTAATTCATTGTATAACCAAAAGCTGAGGAGAGAGAGGGGCAGGGGGATGTGAATGGGGGAAGGATGTTGAAGACTGACGTGGTTATGTTGTGCACTGTCTGGAAACTTCAAAGATGAGGCTCATATGTCAAAATGGGCATTATTTAGTGGGCCTAAAATATTATGCTTATGATATTGGAGAGAATATGGGACTATCAGTTCATGAATCCTTTTGGAGGAATATGAATATTTAGAGGATTTGTACATGGGTGCAAGAAGGGATTGGCAACCTGAGGAGATTAAGGGACATATAAGTAAAGAGTAAAGATCAGGAAGGCTTCCAGGGGGACTTGGTAACACATGATTAGTTTCATGGAAAATCCAACAGTATGCATGGTATATCTAAGAAATTTGATTAACTTTGAGCTTTGTCATTGCTGTTCCTTAATCTGAGAGAAAGTAACATCATACTGCACAGCACCACTGAAACATCATTAACTAAATGTACCGCAAAGTGGTACAAATTTTGACTGCCGCTTAGTCCTGCACATTCTCTCCGCAAAAATAAATCACGCTTGTCAATTTGTCTCCATCTCCTACTCCATCCCCTACTCTTGCAACTTTTGTGTATGTAAATGAGTGTGTGCGTGTGTGCATTTGCTTTTGTGTAGGCTACATGTGTGCTTCTCTGTGTGTGTGTTTTTTCGCTTGTAAGTGTGTGTGGGGGGGTAATGGTGTGTCTGTGTGTGTCTGCTTGCCTACATTTATGTGTGTGTGTCTGTGCGTGTGTGTGTTCACTTGTGAGTCGGTGTGTGTGGGGGTAATGGTGTGTGTGTGTGTGTGTCTGTGTGTGTATGTGTTTGTTAATGTGTGTGTGCGTGCAGGTGTGTTTCTGCATTGTGTTTATGTGTGTGTGTGTGTGCGTGTGTGTGTATGCGCGTGAGTCTGTGCGTGCGTGCCTGTGTGTGTGTGCATGTGCGTGTGTGTGTATGTGTGTGTGTATGTATGTGTGTGTGTGTCTTTATGTATGTGTGTGTTTATGCGTGTGTGTGTGTTTGTGTTTATGTGTCTGCATGTATCTTTATGTGTGTCTTTGTTTGTGGTCATGAGTGCTTGTGTGTGTGCATGTGCAGTGTACAGGCACTAAATGTACACATATATTAATTTATTGTATGGTCCCCCATGAACCGGCGGGTGGATCAAAAACGAAAATCAATGGTTCCGAGTCATCTTTGTGGGGCTACATGCCCAACAAGTTTTGTGCGCCCCGGTTTTTCAGTGTCCCAGGAATCGTTGACACAAAATTACTGGAAAAAAAATCTGGAAGGAAAAAAACTCTGACTAAACCTATAGTTTCACTGTGCGGCAGTCATAATTAGGACCATTTGTGCTTCAGCATACCTCTGAACAACAGCCCCCCCCCCCCCCCAGTAAAGCTGATTACATAGAGGTATCAACATCATCTTTTGGTAAATTATCTTAATCTTACAATGAACGAAGAAAAATGCAACCTTGAAGGGAAGAAATTTTATTTTGAGGGGAAAAAATAATGTTTCAAAAAGAAATAATAAAAAACGCATGGTCCTCTAATATTGACACCCCAAATATTGGTACTGAGACTTTGCCTGTGGTCAGATTAGATGAAAATGGAGGTTTTATGGCAGAAAACACTCAAGGTGGGCCTGGCTTGCACATAGTGACTATAGGCTAGTAGGGTCTGTGATGTTGTGAGGCTATTTTTAATTCACAGGCCCTGGAAACCTCTCTGTGCATGGTATCATAAATTCTGAGAAATGTAATACCTAATACATTTTAAATTAAAATCTGTCTGTCTCTGCCAAGACACTAAAAGTGGGTCATGACTGGATTATCCAGCAAATCAATGAAGCACAACATATGTCCAGATCAACAACAAAATGATTTACTGAACACAAAATAAAGCTTCTGCCATGGCCATCTCAGTCCCCCAATCTGAACTCCATAGACAACCAGTGGGGTGAGGCAAAGAGGAGAGCAGATTACAGTCTGGGGAGATCGAGGGTTGGTCTCAAATCCATCACTTTGTGTTCTACAATGTTATAGGATGTCATAGGTGAAGATAAATACTGTTTTATTGGCAGTATTAAATACAGGGGTGCCAATATTAGTGGCACATGTGTTTTTGTAAAAAAAAGATTCAGGTTTTGTTTCTCAGAATAAATGTGTCAAATGTTCTCAGAACATAATGTCAGAGGCCACTAGGTCTTACTCCTCTGGAGAAGAGAAATACTACCTAAGCAGTGAGGCACACATACATGTCTTAAACAGACAGCTGCTTGTTGCTGGCAATGTGTTATTGGATGTGCAAACACCCAGATGAAGGGCAATCAGTAATCTGTTCTTGAACTAAACATAGCAGAGGTGACGGACAAAACAAGGATCAAGCAAGCAGTCAGTACATATTTGACGGAGATCGTTGTAAAAGCTTACAACACATACACACACACACATACACATATACACACACACACATACACATATACACACACACACACACACACACACACACACACACACACACACACACACACACAAACACACACACACACACACACACACACTCACACACACACACACGGACAAAAAAGGAGAAAGCGGTATAGTGCCCTCTTGAGGCCAATGCAGTTGCTGTCGTGAATGCTGAGAAATGCAGAGAAAGGGAAACCAAGAAACAAGTTTCCGCATATGACTGCGAAGATCCCACGGCAGGATAGGAAATGACCACTGAGTAGGCTCAAGATAACCTGTTTATTGGCTATACATAGCAACTCCTCACCCACACACAGCAGGCTGAACATGTCAGCTCAAACCTCTCATAGTTTCCATTTTCACCATGTATAACTAAACAGGCCACAGGCATAGAAAATAGTCAATAAGCTTAAATAATGTACAAAAATAAAGTACATTGGAACTGGGAGTTTGACTTTTCAATATACCACTAGATTACCCCTCTGCTCCTTTACTGACTTCACTTTGACTCTTTGTGCTTATTGCTGCTCTAACATGTCCTGTCGCACTGTACTTTTGTTGTTGACATTGTAAGTCGCCTTTAATAAAAGTGTCAGCTAAATGACTAAATGTCATGTAAAATGTTGACTTTCAGGAACATAGGATGATTCACAGGTTCTTTTTCATTCCTTTATCAGGTTGAATATTCACATCAACAACCTTTATGACAAAAAAACTTCAGATGTAAAGTTAATGACAATGATAGATAGCATTAAAAACTGAGTATAAGTAAGTATAAGTATATATACTCTTTTGATCCTGTGAGGGAAATTTGGTCTCTGCATTTATCCCAATCTGTGAATTAGTTAAACACACTCAGTACACGGTGAGGTGAAGCACACACTAATCCCGGCGCAGTGAGCTGCCTGCAACAACAGTGTCGTGCGGGGAGCAGTGAGGGGTTAGGTGCCATGCTCAAGGGCACTTCAGCCGTGCCTACTGGTCGGGGTTAGAACCAGCAACCCTCCGGTTACAAGTCCGAAGCGCTAACCAGTAGGCCACTGTGTGTGTGTGTGTGTGTGTGTGTGTGTGTGTGTGTGTGTGTGTGTGTGTGTGTGTGTGTGTGTGTGTGTGTGTGTGTGTGTGTGTGTGTGTGTGTGTGTGTGTGTGTGTGTGTGTGTGTGTGTGTGTGTGTGTGTGTGTGTGTGTGTGTGTGTGTGTGTGTGTGTGTGTGTGTGTGTGTGTGTGTGTGTGTGTGTGTGTGTGTGTGTGTGTGTGTGATTTGTGCAGTGCATGCTATTTTTAAGGAAGTCCTTGTGACACTTATGTACACTTATGATCACCCACATCAGCTTCCTGATCTTTAGCGATGAGAGCATGAGATGCTGTATTTTAATTAATGCTAATCTCTTTAATTTTCAATGACTGGCCTTAATATTGTCTTTGAAACCACAGGGTGTAAATACACACACAATAATAAACCCATATATTAAAGATGTAAATGAGAAAATCAAAGACAGAGTAAATAGAAGTTGATTGGGAGGAGAGGGAGTGTGATAAAACAGGATTCACCAGGACAGTGGCAGCCATTCCATGAGTTCCTCCAGGTTCAGTCCCAGCCCAAACCTGGTCTGGGTGGGGTAACTCTGAACCTGGTCTGGGTGGGGTGACTCTAAAACTGATCTGGGTGGGAGAGCTCTAGACCTGGCCTTCATGGATCTACTCTCTGGTCCTGGTCAATCCAGTTTACGCCTTCACATCTTCTTCACCTGGATTGTCTCATAGGTGTCCTGGGCATGGGGGGTCAAACCCTAGTAGAGAGAGGGATAGAAAGAGATAGAGGGGGGAGAGAGAGAAATTATTGTTTTTCAAAAAAATATATACTGTAGACACTGCTTTGTACCTACTCTCTCTCTTTCTACTGTCTGTGTAAACATTTTATGTATTTATTTATGTTTGTTTCTCTTTTTTAATCACCACCAAATAAAATATATTTGTATTTCTTGGGGGGAGAGAAGAAGGACATAATAGATTGAAGAGAGAATTAAAGAGGCCAAGAAATAGAGTATTAACAGTATAACAGTTAAATGACTAGTTTTAACATCTAATCAGTAGCCATAACCACAGTTATAGATGTGAACAATTGTTTTTTTAACTTCTTATAATTTCAAGTAAACATAAACAAAATCCAATTTTGAAGTAACAATTCTAAATGAAGATGCAATTAATTTCTCATTGGTCAGAAAGCTAATCAGTAATGTAATTCTGATATGAGTAATTT
>NC_055957.1:21873839-21878839 GCF_018492685.1 Alosa sapidissima
CGAAACGCGTTGTTCGCTCCAAATATAAAAAACCTATGTTAATAGTGATCAGTGTGCGGTGACTTTGATCTTTCACTTTTGGATTAGCTTTTAGACTTTACACTTTGCCCACCATTTAAATGGAGGTCTTTCATCATTTCCTCTTTTCTTTTGTTTTGCTTTCCTCCTCCTCCCTTTCTCTTCTCCTCTGAAGCCCACAGTGTTCTCTCTTCCTCTTCCACCACCCTCCTCACTCTTTCTTTAACCCCCTCTCTCTCCTTCTTCTCCCTCTCATTTGATCTAACTCCTCCTTTCTCCTCCTCTTTGAGGATGTTACACATCAGGATCTGATTGTTTTGTAGTTATTTAAATATCTGAATATTGGTTTCATATTAGAGTGTTAAACTTCTTTCTCCTTCTCCTCGTCCTCTGTCTCTCACACAGAGGTCTCGGACTGGACTCTCAGAATGAAGCGGTGGCTTTTCGGGCTTACAAACTTCTCCCCCAGCTGAAGGAAAGGAAGGGGTGTTGCCGTGACAACCAGGGAAAACTGTGGACGGTGCAAAGAGAAGACCACACCCCCGTAGAGGGAGGAGGTGACGGACAGCTCGCTCTGAAGTGTCCATCCGCACTCCTGCCTCCTGCTGGACACAGCTTGGTACTGCAGCGTTGGGCCTGGGCTCAGGTAGCGCTCCAGAAAGGCCTGAGAGAGAGACAGAGAGAGACAGAGAGAAACAGAGAGAGAGAGAGAGAGAGAGAGAGAGAGAGGCAAGGTGGACAAAGGGGAAGCAAGCAAGAGAAGGAGAGATGTCACACTGTCCACACAACTTTCTTACAAGGCTAAAACACAATAACACTAAAATGGCATATGGCAGGGGTGGCAAACCTGCAGCTCACGAGCCGCATGCAGCCCTTTACCTCCTCTTGTGCGGCTCGCTGCTGCTCAAATATGTTCTCACTTCTCCTTGAACTTAAGAGTTTATTTATTTTTGAAATATATTTCTGATAAATGCATTTCATTATTTGACAGTACTGTCAACAGTTAGGCTACCAATGATTAGACTTAGATTAGAAAAATAATTTTACAGTCATGTGATGGATAGGAATCTGACCACAAAAGAAACATAAGCACACACATTTGTTTCGTTAGCCAGATACTGTTGCAATCAGGAAAATATAGCCTGAAGCTAAGTGCAAATCGAGGAACACAGGACAGTCAAAAGGAGGATTTGTCGTTTTGTAGCATAACGTGTCTGTAACCAAAATACCACCACAAAAAAAGGAAGGCTATTTAAAAGTCAGTCAGAGAAGCAGACTCGTTTTCTTTTTGTTCATTTTCTTTTAAAAATGAACAGAACATGGTCGCATTGGTATCATATCAGTTGTTATATTGGAGCATCGCTCATGCTAATAAGTCATTCAGTGAGGGGGGATTTGTGATGTGTATCAGATATTTTTGTTGCTTGCTACTCATTCTTGAAAATTATCATTTGTAGCATCTGCCAAGTGAAATGAAAAAGAGAAGAGGTATTTAAACGGTAACCCTATGTCTCATTAGGCCTATAAGTCTCTGTTGCTGTTGTAATGTGGGCTCTTGTGTTGTGTGGCTCTTTTGAGTGGTGTGTTTTTTTTTTTTGGCTCTTCATGATGGACTGGTTAGCCACACCTGGCATATGGTGATCAACAAGCATTACACCAGCACATTCAAAGAATGTCGTCAAAATGTTGTGTCCCCATTGCCCTTTAAGAATCAATCCTCTCTGGACCATCACTATAGCAACCCCTACCCCAACACCAAATTACAAGAAAGGGAGGGAGAGAGGGGTGGACACAGGGGTGGACAGAAAGAGGAACCCAATAACAAGGATAGAGAGGTGAGGACAGAGAGAAGAGGATAGAGAGGTGAGGACAGAGAGAAGAGGATAGAGAGGTGAGGATAGAGAGAAGAGGATAGAGAGGTGAGGATAGAGAGGTGAGGATAGAGAGGTGAGGACAGAGAGAAGAGAAAGAGAGAGAGGGAAAGGAGAGTAAGGAGATGGAGGTGGAGAAAGAGAGAGAGGGAATGGAGAGTAAGGAGATGGAGGGGGAGAAAGAGAGAGAAAAAGACAATATAAGGAAGGATAGTAAAAACCGAAAGAGATAACATTCAGAATGAGGAGGAAGAGTGGCAGTTAAGAGACAGAGAAAGAGAGAGAGAGAAAGGAAGAAAGAGAAAGAGAACAAAGCTCAGTTTCAGGCTTTAATGTGTTTACAATACAGAAAGTTACACCACAAAGACACATCTGAGAAAGACTATATCTGTGTGTGTGTTTGTGTGTGTGTCTCAGTCCAGCCACAGGAGAGTGGTTGTGTGTACCAATAAAGGTGCGTGGGTGTGCACAAGTTCCGTTTACAGGCTCACCTGTGCAATGCATGTATGTGTGTGTGTGTGTGTATGTGTGTGTGTGTGTGTGTGTGTGTGTGTGTGTATGTCTGGGCTCACCGGCGGGCTAATGCTGTTTGTGACAAAACTGCTTGTGTGTGTGTCTGTGTGTGTATGTAGGTATGTGTGTGTGTGTGTGTGTGTGTGTGTGTGTATGTGTGTGTATGTGTGTGCGTGTGTGTGTGTGTGTGTGTGTGTGTGTGTATGTCTGGGCTCACCGGCGGGCTAATGCTGTTTGTGACAAAACTGCTTGTGTGTGTGTCTGTGTGTGTATGTAGGTATGTGTGTGTGTGTGTGTGTGTGTGTGTGTGCATGTGCGCACATGGGTGAGGCACAACTGTCGGTGTGCATGTGTGTGTGTGTGTGTGTGTGCCCTCTAATCTCACCTGTGGGCTGAGGTTGTGCGTGAGACAGAACTGCAGGTGTGTGAGGATGGCCTCCATGCTGTGGCAGTGCTGCTGCCTAGTGGTGCGGAGGTACTTCTGCAGCGCTCGGGCCATGGGGGCAAATATGGCTTGTGCCGCCTCACGCGGGTCCAGCGCCCCCTGCTGACGCTTCTGGGCCTCGCCCTCCTCTGCCCGCCTCACCTGTGAGAACGCCTGCTCTACCGCCACCACCAGCCTGGGAGGACACACAACAGCCCCGGTCAGCCAGGCTTCAAAAGAATAGATTCAAAAGAATGCTTCAAAAGAATACATATATTATATATATATATATATATCATATTATATGTTAGATCAAGATATATATATATATATATGTCTATATAAAAAAATCATTCAAGACTTGGTCTAACTTTTTGACTCTCCGTGTGCGAGTCCTTCCTGACTGTTGTGAACTCTTACTGTACCTTGACTGCCGCACCAGAACACCCAATGGAGTAAAAAACCAGCGCAGCTCAAGCTGTGTACCACTGACCCCTTCCTCTACTCCTCTCACCTGTTTCCCTCGGTCTCCTTCTTCCCATGGTGAATATTAACAAGCATTTCAAATCATATTTCAATCAGGACACTCAACTCAACTCAACTGTCAGCAAAGGTAAACATAGAAGGTACACACACGTCACACACACACACACACACTTGGTCTTGCATTTGCAGGCACGCAGCTTGTAGTCGGCCTGTTTGTAGTAGAGCCTTCCTTAAAGCTGATTATTCATAAGGCAACTTTTTGAGCAATGTTGTGATGTGCCAGAACAACCACACTCAGGAACCATGGCCAGCATCACTGCTCAAAACATACTGCTCACAACATACTGATCAAAACAGCCTTGTGTGTCATCACCTTTAATCCTTCTTTCTTGCTCCTTCAATGAGGACACTCGTCTCTTTCAGTTAAGACTGTGACCCTACCCCATCCCCTAACCACACATACACACACACACACACACACACACACACACCTGGCCTTGCGTTTGCGTACGCGGCGCTCGTAGTCAGCCTGTTCGTAGTAGAGCTCGCTGTGGCAGTTTCGTCTCCACTGGGCCGAGGCCATCAGTGCTGGAGGAGGATTCGTGCAGGTGCCCACACTGCTGTTCTCTGCCAACAGTCACCCATCAAGACGTCAGCCAGCCCATCAAACAACAACACATGTCTTATCAAACACACAACAAGTAAACAACACACACACAATGCAAACAACACATAAACAACTAACACACACACACACACAATGCAAACTCTTTCCTGTGTCAGACAGTAAATTCAGCAATTGATGCATAAAGGAATAAAGAATTGCAAGCCTGCAGAATCCTGTGTCCATGATGTGTGTGTGTGTGTGTGTGTGTGTGTGTGTTTGAGATAGAAAGAGAGAGAGAGAGAGAGAGAGAGAGAGAGAGTCCTTACCTTCCTCCAGAGAGTAGAGCTTGAAACCGGTCATCTTGCGTGAGAGGATGGCTTTGGGCAGATTGGGCAGGTTGGGGTTGTGGATGGGGAAGTCTCTGTAGTAATGCTCCAGCACCCACACAGCAGCACTCTGAATACTGCACAACAACATCATCATTATCTTCATCATCATCATCATCATTATCACCACTGCACAGCGACACTCTGAATACTGCACATCATCATCTTCTTCATCATCATCATCATTATCACCACCACACAGCGGCACTCTGAATACTGTACAACATCATCTTCATCATCATAATCTTCTCCATCATCATCTTCATCATCATCATCATCATCACTATCACCACCACGCAGCGGCACTCTGAATACTGCATCTCTGGAGACAATGGCTGATCTCTGATCTCTCTTTCTGATATCCTCTTTACACTGATACCTCCCAACTTCCATCACCATCAGCATCAGCATCAGCACCACGGCTAACTTCACTAGCCTCCTCATCCTCCTTCTACTCATCTTCATCAGCAGACCCTCTTCATCATTCATCTTCTTCTCATCTCTGCTACCATCATCGTCCTCACTTTCAGTTCTGTCACGTTGGAACTTTAGAAGCTGGAAGCTTGTATTTGTCTAGTAAAAAAGATGACCTCTCTGGCAGCTGATGCAGTTGCCCATCAGTTCTCCATATATCCAAGGTTATGTTGTTTACTAAAGTAAAAGTAGGCTACGGGCCAGGCCACTGCTGAAAACAA
>NC_055957.1:21881339-21908839 GCF_018492685.1 Alosa sapidissima
AGTCTACCTAAATAGGCCAGCATTGTTCTGTTTCATATTAAGACCTATGTGAGTCTCTCTCTCTCTTTCTCTCTCTCTCTCTACGTGCTTGTGTGTATGTGTATGTGTGTGTGTGTGTGTGTGTGTGCACTTCTCATACCTGTGCTTTCTGGAGCTGTGTGAGTGCGATGATCTGTGAGAGTAGCCAGAGTATTGAGACTCGTTGTCCATATTTGGAGTGGGTGGGTCCTACATGCCCCTCCCACAGTATATGGCTCCACCCACCCCTCAGTGAGGGAGAGATGCTCTGAAAGGGAGAATAAGATGTAGATCAAGATAAAGATGATGACAATGACAATGATGGACTGCCCGCAGCATGTACATCTTAACATGAGCTGGAGCGTCTACAGGTCGTCAAGGCCGAGGGCTGGTGCTCACATCCCAGACCTGAGGACCCATTTTTGGGCAGCTCTCACTCCCAGCACTGGGTCTACTTGCTGGAACTACTCTTGCTTGCCAGGTTATGGAGAGGGACAGAGACAGGAGACCACGCTACAATACTGGTGGCGTTAAGCAAAGGCCCTATGACTGCAAACACACACACACACACACACACACGCACGCACAGTACCTGACACTGACTTATGCATGCATGCATGAATACTGGTGTCACCACACAGCATATGCCGAAAAAGAGAGACTAGCCTTAGAGTCTACTGTTACACTGGTCTCTTCAATTCTTCTGAGTGCTAAGTAACGGCAGCGGAGGGCCCACTCCACTCAACGGATATGGTTACCCATTCAAGTTGAAATGTGTACTTGTGACACTTGTGTGTCTACACACACACACACACCATCACAGAGTTAGGACGGGTAAAACCACCTGCTAAAACAAAATTCACCTCAGCACTCAACTCCACCCACCGCCTATGCTTCAAAACTCCATCTCTGCCAAAGGCTACACATTCACATCCCTGAGAAATTGCAGTTCTTCAGGTGGAAATTGGCATTCACTGGCCTCATCAGCAGGGTTGTCTGATTCTCCTTGTCGTTTAAACCGGCTGTGTTTACTCTGTTAAATGACCCGAGACAGCTGACACAATACGCGGCACTGCACGCCACCCTCTCGCCTACAGTATGGGACTCGGGTGACATATGACGCGATGCGACCTTATGGCGTCCGCAGCTCTCACGTTTGCGCTAACGGCAAAGGAGCAGCCGAAGATCTCACCGTTTTGTCGGCGTGACAATCTAGTTCTCGCTGGTTGATCCCCATGACAATTCTAGGCTTTACTCTACAGTATATTTACAACATGGCCTTGGGTGAAACTGGCAAGCCTATTCCTCAACTTTGAACCCAGTACGCACTTATCAAGGTATATAAATTACGCGTCATGCTGCTAGGTGCGCACAACAGAGCGCAATCCTGGATAAAAATCATCTAGAAAGACCTTGTGCTAAATGGGCCATTTACCATGATCTAGAACATGAATATGACTGTTTTGTTTGAGACACTCCTCAAACCTAATTTAAAACGGGTTCAGGGCGTTCTGCTGCCAGGCCAACTGGCTTGTAGCGTACGCACACAGGGAAATAATATAGGTTGTTTGAAACAAACTATATCGATGTCTTTTCTCAATATTCGAATCTATTGTCAAAGAGATACACTACACATAAAAGCTAAATAGATGAGTTCGAAAAGTTTCAGTAATTTGTTTTGTGTCGTTGCGATGGATAACATTGCCCAATGCCCAACTTACCTTCCCACAAATCTGGTGTCCAATGGCTCGTCTCTTTCCACGGCGACCGTTACTAATGACCAAGTTTTCGTATAACAATTTGCAGTGAAATAAATTCCCGAAGTCGCCTCAGAGATATTGCTGGATAACCCCGAACATTTCCATACGAGAAAGCCTACCAGCCGTTTCGGAAACGTAGCTCTTAACAAAAGACTGTGATACAGTAAGTCACATCCGACTGTAGTGGAACTGTATACTGCAGTAGACCCTTTCCCTTATAAACTGTATGCTAATAAATCTGTGCGTATAGCCTTTCTATTCCGCGTTTAAATACCACCGCCGCTTAACGAACTTTCGCATGATACCATGGCGCTTTGTTCAAAATACCACAAGAAGTCACCAGGTAGAGTTGTTGAACTTTTTCTCCTGTCCTGTAGTTCGAAGACCCCTCGACCACCTCCTGATATCTGCAAGACCCGCCCCCAGATCCCCCTCCCCCACGACATATCTCCTTTTCCTGTTCTTCTCTCCCTCCCCCCGACGCCTTCCTTCTCCAGGCCTCGGAGGTGCAGGTCAACACTGAAGTAGGTTAGGTGCTACGACGCTGGCGTTCTTGAAATCACTTGTGCAAATGCACGCAAGGAGATTTTTTTTATAATTAAAGGTTTTGAAGACTATGCCATTTCATTCATGACTAACGATAAAACATTTTAAAATATTTAGTTTATTATTCAAATAATAATATACAAATCCATGTTCATTTAATTATATTCGTTTATAAATATATTCGCGACACTGAAAGACGAAACATGTTGGGCATGATGAAGCCCCACTAGGATGATTGTTTGTCGTTTTGATCTGTCCGTCCCACACTAGAGTGAATTTTTTGTTGTGAAATTGAATACTTTCTGGAACTCTTGATAGATGGAGAAGGAGAAGATGAACATTTGTGGGGCAAGTCTACCTAAGTAAGATGTGTACTTTTCCAGTTTATTACAATCAATCTCTGAGAGGGGTGCTTAAGGACTGTATCTTTCTTTAAATCAGCAGGTTCTTCAAGTCATTGTCTATTTGTAAGTGTTTCTCAGCATCTCAAGGCAGCCAGTTGTTTAGGCTTCTATGCACAAATGTGAATAAACCAAAAACACACATACTCTAGAAAAGAAGCGTTTTTATTTGTATGTCCAGGTATTCTTCTCCCATTTAACCCTTAGCTCCCACCCATCTTCACTCCCATCCCCACAAACACCTTAAAAGCAAATCATCAAAAGAGAAAAAAAAAAAGTCATCCCATCTCATTTGGTTCTGAAAAAAAAAAAGAAATCTCCATCTTAAGAGACTGATTTTATACATATAAAAAGCAATCTTCTCTCTCAAAGAGTAGAATCAGGAAAGGATTGTAGTGGTATTCTGTCTGCTCTTCAGTTGTTTCCTAACTTCCACAAGAGCGTCTGACTTGAGAGCGGATTCTCCCATACTCTAGCCCAGGGCCGGTCCAGTCCAGTCCAAAGTCATCTGCTCAATGGGCCATATCCCCCTACTGACAGTTTAAAACACTGCAACTGCTCATTCCGTCATGGCGACCTTCACCTCTGCCACTCTCCTCAACTCTGACCTTTCACCCCTCACCTTTGACCATGAACCTTGATTTCGGGTGACGGGGTCAGGCCACGGTCACTGGGCCAGATGTGGGGCAGACTTTTCCGGAATAATCCGGAGAAGCGAAACCGGAGGGCTGCTCTCAGTGCTTATGCTGCCATGGATTTACAGCGAGAGAAGGGAACAGGTGGCGCAGTCGGGCAGGCAAGCCGGACCAACGTGTTTAATTAATTCCCTCCCACCCGCCGACAGGGGTTTCCCAAAGCCCTTTGTGCATGCCATTTGATCCCCCAGTGCCTGCCTCCTCTCGTTTCCTGGCCGTCTTTATGAGATTATTTTAATGCTGCTTCCACATCTCTCTTACATTCAGAGGATTCATTAAATCACTGAGTGAGATACAGTGCTGTTGGTGTTGCAGTTTCATCAGAAAAGCAACAGATCTCATCTCCCTTCATGCTCCCACATGTCTTCCTCTTCCTCATCTTCCTCCTCCCTGCCTTATCTTTCGGATCATCTCATCTCTGGACCCGCTCTTGAGTCGCTAGCAAGCCCAACAGCTTATGAGCTGAGATCTAGTCACTCGCAAGCCCCACAGAACATGAGCAGAGATCTAGAGTCACTCACTCGCAAGCCGAACAGCACATGAGCGGAGATCTGGAGTCACTAGCAAGCCCAATAGCACTTGTGCTGAGATCTGGAGGGGAGGGACTGTAGGCAGAGTCAACATGGCGGAATGTGTTGAAAGGTTATCCACTTAATTTTCTTACACAGATCAATAATCAAACATCACGCTACTTGTGGAGAAAGCTATTTGCACATACTCAACACGCACGCGCACACACACTCACACACACACACACACACATTCATTCTGTAAGCTCTACCACACACACGTGCACACAAGCATACATACATCCGTATCAGCTCACTACTGTTCACACTGTTTACGTCAAATTGGTAAAATCAACCAAAAGTTTTGGGCCTGACCCAATGGGGCTTAACAGAGCCACAACTGTGATTTTAAAAAAACAAAACAAAACAAACAAACAAACAAACTGAGCAAAAGAGAGAGTATGAACATCCATTAGCCAGCTGGTGTGTGGCCTGCCATTACTAAACCAGTACAGTCCACCCAAGGGCCAAGGCCAATACAACAGTCTCTGAGAATGTGATTTGGGGTGGCTGGTGGGTTTTTCTACGTGAGAGGGTAGTTTTCTGTGTGTGTGTGTGTGTGTGTGTGTGTGTGTGTGTGTGTGTGTGTGTGTGTGTGTGTGTGTGTGTGTGTGTGTGTCAGACAGTGTAGCCTTTCTACATGCATGTACAGTATGTCCCTTCATCAGTGCAAGTGTGCGTGCATGTGTGCATGTGTGTGTGTGTGTGTGTGTGTATTTACGGTATGTATGTGTTTATCCATGTGTGTGTGTAAGTGGTCCCCAGCCCTAGCTATTAGTAGGCGCTGCCTGTTGATTCCTGGGCGGGGGCAAATAGAAGCTCCGCCTTCGTGCTGAGAAAGTAGGTGACGAGGAGAGAGAGCAGCAACACGGCGATCCCCACCCCCAATGTTAGCATCTGTAGAAAGAGAGAGGCAGAGAGAAAAGCAGAGAGAGAGATGGGGAGCGAGAAGGAGGGGAGGAAAGAGAGGGAGAGGAAAACACACACTTAGATTGACTTTACAAAGCAGACAGACATCACATTTGACAAATATCAGCAGCTATTAGCACTGCTAAAACACCAACAGTTATTAACATTGCTTAAAGCTAAAAGCACCAGCAACTATTAGCACTGATAAAAGCAAAGACACCTGCTTCTACTACAATAAGCTAAAAGCTTGCTAAGTGCTAAGCTCATCACTACTACATGTGGTGCTGTTGTGTAGTACCGAACTCATGACCAGTGTTGGGAAGGTTACTTCTAAAAAGTAATTAGTTACAGTTACGTCTTCCAAAAAGTAACTAAATTAGATACTCAGTTTCAAATTCTAAAAGTAAGTCGTTGCTTCAGAAAGTAACAATTGGGTTATTTTCAAGTAAATTTTTAAATGCTCAAATGTGACCCCTTGGGTTTGGCCCTCGAACCTTGCGTTACGAGTTAAAGGAATTATCCGGAGTAAAATGCACTTTATATCAATTTACGGATGATTGGGAGTACATACGTTGAGTTGACTGGAATCGTGAATTTCCAGAGCGTGTTACTCCACACTCGGCAATCGACTCCTACGGACTTTCCCCTAAAGATGCCAGCTGCAGCAGCAACATTTCCGGAAAGGTACTGGCTTGATGAAATTCATTCTGGACTCTCTATCCGACCACATAAAGACCTCGGGATACTTCGGTTTGGCTTTAGGGACTCTCTACTCACTACTAGGGCTGAACGATTTATTGCATTTGCGATAATATCGCGATATGATGAAACACGATTTTCAAACCGCAAAGGCTGCAATTTGTAATATGTGACGTCAACAAAACGCATTTATACTTGACTCTTCTCACCGACCACTGAAGAAGCAAAAAACGTAAACAAGAGGACCAGCTAACAGTGTAAAGAAAGGTCTGATCAGTAGAGCTACTTTGGTTAAAAATAAACCTCTTCATTACCTTTTGCCCGAACCTGCCATGTCCCTGGTTCTAGTTCATAATTCCCCTGTGCTGCTACTCTGGCTGGTAACTTCGTTCACTTGTCCAGCTGACGATTAAAACTCCACTCCAGACTGTTTAGGCTGCACAGCAGCCATTCACCTGTGCACTGGGGACTTTGTTTACTGGAGTACAGTGACAGTGGGGGCATTTGTGATATCCAAGGGGGTTGGCGGCACAAACATTTAATTGATGCATAATGTTATCCGCAAGTAGTTGACACAGCTAACCACCAAAAACCCAGCTGTTCTAACATTAGCTTACCAGCTAAGGCTCTAGGCTACATACATGCTGCTAACTGCTGATACCTTTGCCTGTTTAAAGAGTTTTGTCTCTGCGATTGGCTTTGTTGTGATATGAACAAACTAGTTAATTTGCATGCATGCGTATTGCGCTGCGGTGTTGATGATGCTAACCTTTAGTTAACACCGAGCCGAACGGTCATTCGGCCGCATTTATTTGCGCTACAACAATCTACAGTAGTTTGTTCCGATTCACGTGCAGTAGCCTACAGAGGAGAGGAGCGGGTCTGTGTGTGTGTGTGTGTGTGTGTGTGGGCGTGCGCGCGCGTGTATGGAGTGCACAGGACAATGAGAAGCCGTGTCAGTGCCACTGCATGTATTTGTTAACTAACGAAAGAAGGTCATATCTACATGAAATAGAAACAAAATAGAAACGAATCAGAATCATTAAATGTTTACAAGGCTGGAAGTTCAACAAATATAGGTCTACTAATGTGATTAAAATAGTTAAATAAAAAATATTTCATTCATCAATCTTATTCAATGACTTAATGCCATCATAACATAGGCCTGGGCTCCAGGAAAGAACAGTTTATGTTTAACTTATCTAATTTTGTGTTGGTCATACTATAGAATAATATATTGCTTGTCTTTGTTGAATAAGACAGAAGATAAAGAGCTTAAAAATAATTGCATATCGCATCGCAATCGCAATATTGGTGAGAAAAATCGCAATTAGATTTTTTTCCAAAATCGTTCACCCCTACTCACTACCACGTAAGTGTAATGTTGTTTGGAACTGTAGAAGAGGTATAAAAATAGCGTTTTGTAGCGGCGAAATGACATGCCCTGGTCACTTCCAGGTTAACGAGTTTTGATTAAAAACGGTAAAATCGAACTTTCTCAAAACACATCCGAATGACATGATATTGATGTCAACTCAACGTATGTACTCCCAATCATCCGTAAATTGATCTAAAGTGCATTTTACTCCGGATAATTCCTTTAATGAAACACCACTGAGCCTAAATACCAGTCCCTAAATGCCATCTCCCCCTTCCCCCTTTACCTCGAGATCGTGGCTGGCCACCAGGAAGATGCGGGCGCGGATGAGCTTCCAGCGGGACTCAGTCCACGTGGAGTAGGTGCGGGAGTCATACTGCTTGAGCTCAAAGGCTGGCGAGATGGCCAGCGTCCGGCGCACCGTGGAGCGCACACAGAACGGCGCAGCCTCGGAGCCGTTGGCCCCCCGCACCCACAGGTAGGAGTACAGCTGTGGAGAAAGAGAGGGAGAGAGAGAGGAGAGATGGAAAGAGAGATGGAGGGAGGTAATGCAAATGATGCAGAGACCAGATGGATGGAGAGATGAAGAGGAATGAGAGGGGAAACATGAAGAGATGGAGAGATGAATGATGGGGGGGGGGGCGGGGGTGAAAAGGGTCATGGGTCATGAAGTGAAGCCGCAAACTTAAATCCTGATATATTCACAAAGCAGAGCACAAATGGCTAAAATTCACACCCGCTCTCTCCAACAGACTGAGGAGTTTTTACACTCACTTAGGATTTTATATTGTGGTAATGGCACCAACGTGATTCTGTACTTGGTTCTTTATTAACATGGTGTGGGTAGACGGCTGGGATATGGAGGCACATCAGCCTTTTCCACCAGTCCTTTGGTCTATATGATTGAACAATAACGGTCCTTCTTAGATACACACTAGTGCATGCTCCTCCTCCTCCACCAACTCTTTGGACTCTCCTGACACAGAGGTCCTGCTACTTGAACTTGGGCTGAGAGATGTGGGGTTGAACAGGTGCACGCACACACACGCAAGCACACATGCAAGCACAAATGCACACACATAGAGACCCTCACCTCTTTGCTCTCTTCAGGCAGACCAGATGGGTCCTGGCACTTGGACTGGTTGAGGCCGGTGGAGTTGCCCAGGTAGTTGGCCAGCAGGTACTGGACTATCCTCGTGGAAGGCTTAATGGTGTTGGCCGAGATGGGCACACCCACGTAGTACTGCGGAGCCCGAGCCTCTGTGGACACGCACACAAACACAAGTATAAACACAAAAGTCTCCATTCCAAAGGTGATACGAAAAATCCAAATGTTATATCAGGGCGTGTGTGTGACATAATATCCAGTCTTGGGAGTGACGCATTACAAAGTAACGTGTTACTGTAATTCCACTACTTTTAGCGGCAACAAACATGTAACAAAGTATTTTTTAAAAATGGAGTAAGGCAGTTACAATTACTGAAATTTAAAAAATTAGTTTGTTACACGCGTTACTCTGTTTATCTTGTGTGACAAATGAACAACTTCAGCAGACAAGATGACAGATCCACATTTGCTGCTTTTGATCTAACGTCGCCTGACCTGTGTTTCTCACGATTTGGTCTTGTGTTTCCATTGCAGATATATTCTTTACAGTTCACAGCAGTCTCCTTACATTCCTCCTTATTTTGGAGTAATGTAAGAGTTCAGGCTACAATTTAAATGGACATCTTAAACGCCTTTCCCTTTTGTTTCCATCTCGTAAACTCCAAGTGGTGCAGTAGGCGCACTGTCGTTCATCTTTCTGCTCTTCTTCGCCTATTGTGCAAAAGCCTCATTATATTAAATGTTGTATCAGTGATTGCAGGCCCAAAAAAGGCCCAAACATAAATCATCACATTCATCTAATCTTTCCTAACAATCTGCTAGCTGCCCGACCCATAAGCAGACCGTCAAAAAACGTGTCTCTGTAGGCAGCCTATAGGCTCTGAGATCTGTACACAAAAACAATTGCTACCAACAAGTGTTGCCAACCACTCAAAAGGCAAAATAAAGTTTTGCTTTTACCAAATAACCAATAACCGACGAGATGCGCGTTTAGGAGAGTTTCAATTGCACAGGAGGGAGGGGGAGGGAGTAGCGAGCTAGCTCTCTGTTTTGTTTGAATGTCAACAGAAGTGACATTACCCCGCAATCGCTGATACAACCTTTAAGTTAAATTCTTACAACATACAGAGCCATTGGCACAGACAAGCCCAAGTTTAACTCAACATACAACTTCTCTCTGGAACACCTTATTGAGCTGTTTCTTCAAAAGTAAAAGTTTGAGAACTCATGTACAAGGCTACTGTTTGATTTGAAGGGTTGAGACTACAATAAGTGAAGTAAAGAATACTTTATTGTCCCCAAGAGGAAATTTGTCTTGGGCTTCATAATCACTGCATCACAGACATACACAGCTCATGCATAAGGCAATTAAAAAACAACAGTTAGACATACAGCCCCACACCACCACAGTTACAACAAAAAACAACTCAGTCAGAGCTGCACACTGGATAACATATAGATAGCCAGCTATCTATCATTGAGCATCTTTATGGCAGTTGGAATAAAGGAGTTTTTGTATTTATTTAATCTGCAGTTTAGTACTCTAAAGCATCTACCTGAGGGTAGTAGGGCTAGTAGGTCTAATAGGTCAAATTATGTTTATTGTGTGTAACTGTTCAGTACTGTTCACTTTCTCTAGTAACTAATTACTATTGATATACAGTAATTGGTAAAGCAATTCAATTACTTTTAACTATAACTAATTACTAATTTCCAGTAACTTGCCCAACACTGATAATATCATACTGTGATTTTGGAATGTGCAGAAATAAAATGTGTCTGTTTGTGTATGAATGTAGCTGAGCGTATGTGTGTGTGTGTGTGTAGATCACTCACCCAGAAGTAATTTATCTTCAGGGTTGGTCAGTGATCTAAAATAGCTGTTATTAGACTGGATCAGAAAACCATACAGCAACTGGGTCACCTGGGAGAGGGAGGGAGAGAGAAAGAGAAAGAGAGAGAGAGAGAGGGAGAGAGAAGAGTATGAGTAAAAAGAGAAAGAGTATATGTATGTGTATATGAGTGACAACGAAAAAAGGAAAGAAAGAAAGAAAGAAAGAGAGGCAGAGTGAAGCAAGTACAGAGTGGAGAGGCACACAGAAATGATATGTGGTCATGTGATGGGTTGTGTAATTGGCCATGTGATTTGTGATCTCACTATCTTAGAGTCCGCGCTGATATTCTCCAGCTGAGACTCCTCCCCTCCCGCCTGGAGATACAAAGAACGAGCCACTAGTGTTGACACGTTGGTCAATGCCTGAGAGAGAGAGAGAGAGAGAGAGAGAGAGAGAGAGAGAGAGAGAGAGAGAGAGAGAGAGAGAGAGAGAGAGAGAGAGAGAGAGAGAGAGAGAGAGAGAGAGAGAGAGAGAGAATTATAGATTGGGGAGTTTGTATGAACTGGGACTATGTTGCAGGCCTTTGAAGTCTGCCTACAAAAAGCACCCAAAGCTGCCATCTTTGTCCCTATGAGGAGATCAGCATGGGAACAGTGCGTACCCGAGCGATGTCAGTGACATACTCCAGCTGCTCCTCTGGGGTGAGGTCAGGAGGATAGCTAACGTTCAGGTAGTCTGCATTGTCATACACACTTTCATAGTACCTGCGTGTGAGAGAGACAGAGAGACATCAGCGTCAGCAACACCGTCAAACAGCCATCGGTCAATACATGCGCGCACACACACCCAAGTACGCATAAATAGTCTTGGATGTCTTTGCTTTGCAAACAAACAAGGTGGCTCAGCTCATACTGAGCCAGAAACAATCCCAGACAATCAACATGGTGCTTCAGGCGAATGTCTGAAATCTGATTGGTTGTTGACATTTAAGCTCAACAGCCAAAGTCAGGACCAGCATCTTTAATCCATTCATGTATACATCCATTTTCACACTCACTTGTTGTTGAAAGCCGATTGGTGGTCAGCCAAGACCACACCTGGGACAGCCCGAGACAGGAGGAAGCGCTGGAAGGAGGAGGGTGGGAGGGCCTGAGTGGCAGTGGGCTCAGCCAAGGAGAGACCAAGCTCTGCACCAGCAGAAGTCATGCCTTTCAAAATATTCCCCACCTGGGAGAGAAACAAGGTAGATAGATCCAGTCAATTTATATATATTTTTCAACAAATAAAGTCAACATTTGCAACTCTTCATCTCTCAATCTTTCTAGGTCTCGCTTCATCTCTCTCTCTGTTTCTTTGATTCTCTGTCTCTTTGAGGCTACCTTTACACGTGGCCGGCTATTTTCATAAACGGACATTTCACCCTCTCCGTTTTCAAAAATAACATTGTGCACACCTGTCAGTTTTCAGAAAAGTTTTCCTTTACAATAACCCGGGTAAATGCCTTCAAGAGCATGCCAAACCTGTCGGTGGCAGTGGAAGGAGAAGCTCAATCCCACGTTAGCCAATCAGAATCCCGAAAATACCAACAACAGTAACGACTCACTTCCTCTTTCTCCTCTGAACTGAGTAAAAATCTCCGCCTTGTCACATAAGTCTCCGTTTGTACCTCTTTAGACGCAAACGAACAAACAGAGTTTTCCCAAAAAAACGATCAGCGATTTTAAAAACTCCGTTTGCGGGAGGATAAAACGTCCGTTTGCGTCTAAAGGACAGGGTCAAACGCAGAACAACATCTCCGTTTGCGTCTAAAGGACAGGGTCAAACGCAGAGAAACATCACCGGTTGCGTCTAAAGGACAGGGTCAAACGCAGAACAACATCTCCGTTTGCGTCTAAAGGACAGGATAAAACCTCCGTTTGCGTCTAAAGGACAGGGTCAAACACTCCGTTTGCGTCTAAAGGACAGGGTCAAACGTTTGCGTCTAAAGGACAGGGTCAAGCGCAGAACAACATCACCGTTTGCATCTAAAAGACAGGGTCAAACGCAGAGAAACATCACCGTTTGCATCTAAAAGACAGGGTCAAACGCAGAGAAACATCACCGTTTGCGTCTAAAGGACAGGGTCAAACGCAGAAAAACATCTCCGTTTGCGTCTAAAGGATAGGGTCAAACACTCCGTTTGCGTCTAAAGGACAGGGTCAAACGCAGGAAAACATCTCCGTTTGCATCTAAAGGACAGGATAAAACCTCCGTTTGTGTCTAAAGGACAGGGTCAAACACTCCGTTTGCGTCTAAAGGACAGGGTCAAACGCAGAACAACATCTCCGTTTGCGTCTAAAGGACAGGATAAAACCTCCGTTTGCGTCTAAAGGACAGGGTCAAACACTCCGTTTGCGTCTAAAGGACAGGGTCAAACGCAGAACAACATCTCCGTTTGCGTCTAAAGGACAGGATCAAACGCAGAACAACATCACCGTTTGCGTCTAAAGGACAGGGTCAAACGCAGAAAAACATCTCCGTTTGCGTCTAAAGGACAGGGTCAAACACTCCGTTTGCGTCTAAAGGACAGGGTCAAACACTCCGTTTGCGTCTAAAGGACAGGGTCAAACACTCCGTTTGCGTCTAAAGGACAGGGTCAAACGCAGGAAAACATCTCCGTTTGCGTCTAAAGGACAGGATAAAACCTCCGTTTGCGTCTAAAGGACAGGGTCAAACACTCCGTTTGCGTCTAAAGGACAGGGTCAAACGCAGAACAACATCTCCGCTTGCGTTTAAAGGACAGGATAAAACCTCCGTTTGCGTCTAAAAGGACAGGGTCAAACACTCCGTTTGCGTCTAAAGGACAGGGTCAAACACTCCGTTTGCGTCTAAAGGACAGGGTCAAACGCAGAACAACATCACCGGTTGCATCGTTTTCGTTGTGGTCTAAACAGGGCCTGAATCTCTGTCTCACCTCTTGATTGACGCTGATGTTATTCCTCCGGGAGACTGGGTCAGTGTGCATCCACAGTTCTGAACCTCTCCGCAGGCCCACCTAAACACACACACCGCACGCATACACACAACAAAATACACACTCAGACACACACGCGCGCACACACACACACACACACACACACACACACACGCACACACACACAATATATCTAGATCAGGTCTAAGTATCTAGAAGCTTATGTGCAAGATGAGTGCTACTGTTACAGTACGCCAGCATGTGCGTGTGTGTGTGTGTGTGTGTGTGTACCTGTCCGATTTCCAGGACTGAGTGCACATTTTCCATATCGATTACAAAATTATTGTTGTCCATGTCATACACCATTTTGGAGCTCCCAATGTAGTCAAAGGTCTCCTGAAAACAAACAGGAGAAAGGATCACACACAAAATAATGAAAAAAGTGTAATGTGTGTGTTTATTCATTTCTTTGTACTCATTGGAAGCCAAAATCATACTTGAAATTAAAAAATTCAATCAATTGCACAATATTACACACACACCCCTTGAAAGAAGGTGAAGAGGATGTTCCGAGGTGGTGGGGCTTGTTCAGCCGTAGTTTTGAGAGCTTGGGATGCGGCCAAGAGGGCAACGATTCCGGCCACGGTCCCTCAGCACCCGTGGCAACATCCCAGAAGAATGTTCTGCCATCCATCTGAGAGGAGAGAGAGAGAGAAAAGATTCCACACTTGTTTATTGAACTGCTAATCAAAACATACTATTCCTGCATCCTTCCACATAACACTTTACCATCTGAGAGAGAGAGAGAGAGAGAGGAGAGAGAGAGAGAGAGAGAGAGAGAGAGAGAGAGAGAGAGAGAGAGAGAGAGAGAGAGAGAGAGAGAGAGAGAGAGAGAGAGAGAGAGAGAGAGAGAGAGAGAGAGAAGGCTTGGGGAAGACTGAAGAGAGACATAGGAAAAACGCAAATCATAGGGGCCAGCTCTAAAAATAGGTCAAGGTACAACTCTGGCCAAAAGGCCTAACACAAGCAGAAATGAAAATGGCCAAGAGAGAGCAACTACAGAGGGAGGAAGAGAAGAAGGGGGAGTGAAAGAGGTTTAAAACAAATATATGGAAACATGGTAAGATTTGTTTGTTGTTTAATTTAAGGCCATTTTCCGCAACTAAGGCTATTTAATGGCCAGAGCACTGTGTGTTATAGAAACTTAAATATGTTTCTTAAAATCTATGCTAATAAGATATTCTAAAACCTTCAAAGGTGGGACCTTACTAAAAACATCAGCTATAGAATTATGATGATAAAATTGTTGTCTTTTGGTTTTCAAGGCAGGGCAACAGATCAAAATATGGCTCACTGACTGGGGCGTTTTGCAAAATTGGCATAATGGAGGATCTTAAACATGGTAAGATAAGAGAAAGAAAACAAACTAAAGAATGGATGGAAGAGGTAGTGAGGGAAGTGTGTGTGTGTGTGTGTGTGTGTGTGTGTGTGTGTGTGTGTGTGTATGTATGTATGTGTGTGAGTAGGCTATATGAGAGAACAAGAGAAGAGAAAGACAGAAGTAAGATGCAGTGCCTGCAGAAAACGTATAGATTAACAGCTTAACATATCTTAAAGCTTAATGTCTAACATGTCAGGATGCCAGCGATGTTGTTAGTCGATTTGTCAGGATGCCAGCGATGTTGTTAGTCGATTTGTCTGCAGGACTGAATACAAACACGGACATGTGGGTGGGACATCTGGCTGTCACTTACCCTGGTTGCTGCGACAACCACGCTCTCATTGGCCTTATGTCCCTTCGCTGTGGTATTGATTGGATGGAGAGGAGCCCAAACATTAATAATCCCCCAGTGGATCACAGACAGTCTCTGGAAGCCAGAAAGACAGGGGGAGAGGGGGAAAGAGAGAGACCGAGACTGATACGTTGGAGACAGTGTGTATATATGTATGTGTGGCTGTGCTTGGTGACGGCATGTGTGTGTGTGTGTGTGTGTGTGTGTGTGTGTGTGTGTGTGTGTGTGTGTGTGTGTGTGTACCTGGGTTGAGGCTGTAGTTGTTCTGGATGTCGTTGCGTCTCATGCAGGTGGCGGTGCTGGTGACGGCGTGCATGTGGGAGAAGAGCTGCAGGGCACACAGGGGGTACGCTGGCGCACTCCCATTCACCCCCATATTATGCTACCGAAATACACTACACACAGGTGCACACACACACACACACACAGACGCACACACACACACACACAGACGCACACACACACAAAGAAAAACAAACACAGAAACACACAAGAGAGAGTGAGAGATCACTAGAGAGAGAAAGAGTGAAACAAAGAAAGCAATACTTGGAATAAGACCTCAGCTATTCTCTGCAGGTACTATAATTCTCACTCACACAGTCCTTGGAAAACATGCACTACTTACACATATAAAAGTATAATATGAGCACACAAAAGGGCACACTCACAAAGTCTGTCCTCCACACACCACCCAGTCTGCCCCCCCCCCCCCCCCCCCCCCCCCCCCCCCCCCACACACACACACAAACACCCCACCTCAAATGGAAATAACAACTTGACATAGTCTACTGACAAACACACACACCTAACTGCTGGGTGTGTTCTTGGATCCTTTCATCTCTCCACACAGCAGAGGGAACACACACACACACACACACAAAGGGCATACCTTGCGGATGACTGCAGTCTGGTTGTCGTCGTTCATCGGAGAATATGGGGAATTTGAAGTCCTCAAAAGACAGTCCATTGCCCAGAGGATTCCACACTGTTCCATTACAGTCTGCCAGCCGAGGACCATAGGTGTCCGAGTATAAACGCCTGACAGAAAATGGCATCAGTATGATTTAGTTTATAAACAGCAACAATCATATCCTTTCATAGTGGCTACAGTTTGATGTGTCTGAAATAAATGGCAGAATATAAAAACCAAACACACGTTTGTGGATCACCCCCATATTATGCTCCGAAATACACTACACACACACAGGCGCACACACACAGATGCGCGACGCACAGATTTTCTGTTGTTACTCTGGGTATGGGCTGATCTTTGTAGCCAACTATTCATTGTTATTTTTCTTTTTTAAAGGAGTGATAGGAGAAATGTTGTTTCCCTTTTTGCAGGACCATTCATATTTTTTGTGATATGGTGAAGATTGTTAGAAGTTAATCATTTAGCTCTTGTGACTGCTCTAAAGTCTTTGATCAAGATTCATCATTCAATGTGGTTTCCCCCAGTGTGGATAAGGGGAGAAGCAGAGAACCAATACAAAGACACAGTTATATTTACTATGGTGCACAAATGTATTTTTTGGCACGAGACTGCAGTCCACTACATGTCTGATTGGGAAGGTAATTCACAGATTCTACTTAGCGTGCCCCCAGCGGTTCTCTCTCTCTCTCTCTCACACACTCACACACACCTGTGTACTGATTGGGGCACTTGTTGTGAGGGGAGAATCCCTGAACAGGGCTGGAGTTGGGGATCACCACGGCAACTCCCGCCACTCGGGTGGAGTTCTTCATCCGCATCATGACGGCGCTGCCATAAGAAAAGATACATGAGCGCATATTAGCACAGGTGACATTTAGAGTGTGAAAAAAGCAGAAACTTCTATCCCACCGCAAGGTTCAGCAACAAAACCATGCACAAAGAAAAAGGTAGCCTTTATTTGCACACCAAACTTCACTTCCACGCATCACCTTTACTGCCAACCTTTTGGCCAGGTATTTTCATCCATCAAATGTCATCTCTTTAAGGTTTCTAATCTTGCACACTACAAGTACATTTAGTTAAAAATCTCCCAGAATTAAGCAAGCCTGTGGGATATGGCATGACAAGCAGGAATATTCTTGGTTCGACATGATATCTCAGCTACTATGAGGGTGTATGTTATTGTGTAGCCTATGTGCATGTGTGTGGGTGTGTATATATACCTGTTGAAGAATGAAGCATCCATGAGTACCATGTAGGGTGCATGAAGGCCGTTATTCAGTATTATATCCAGATCTGAATCAGTCTCCAACAAATGGAGAACTCCAGTGTTTCCTGATATGGAGGCTACAAAGACACAAGGTAAAGAGATGAATTGTAAACATGCACCAAATTGTGAATCTCTAGATAGATAGATAGATAGATAGATAGATAGATAGAGATACTTTATTGACCCCTTTATTGACCCCTAAGTCTATTAAAAAATCGTGTGTGTCAAATAATTTGCGTGAATGTCAAGGGTCTAAGCGACTAAAGTGTGTAATGTATCTAGTACAGACAAGTGTGTCGGATAGAGAGAGAGCCGTTTACTTACACTGGCAGCCCATCTGATGTGTCGCGTTGAGCAGGCGAACGCATGGCACCGTGTTATTCAACTCTACATAGATCTTCTGCTCCACAGAGTTACCGCTTGCAACTGGAAGATAATGATGTATAAACAGTTATTTAATACAGTTATTCAACTGAGAAATTATTAACCTGAAGCATTTACAATGACAGATATAACGATTGAGTAGAATGACACCAGTGATACAAAAATATATTTTCCACCGTAATTCCAACATTGTCCCACTATCAGGTCAGGTTCTGGTCAGGTCACTTTATTGGTACCCATAGGTAAACTAGGTTTACAGTCTAGGAGGCAGGACATCCTTCACACTTTGTAGACCACCACATGACACACAAACATATGACAAAACATATAAAACGGACAGTAGAACATGAATAAAAACATATGACATAAACCATATAAAACATACAATAGATGCTACAGCTACTGTAGTGCATGACCAAGGTGCTTGTGCGTTATGTGCAAGTAATTCTACAGTTTGTTCAACAGAGTGATTGCCGCTGGGACAAAACAGTTTTTAAATCTTGTAGTCCTACATCTAGGGACTATTAGCCTCCGTCCAGAAGGAAGATACTGGAATTTCCTATTCAAAGGGTGTACGCTATCTTCTAAGATGGCTATAGCTATACGCTGTAGTTGTTTAGCATACAGGGATGTGGGGTGCAGCTGGGACTCACCAATCAGTTTACTTGACCATCTTACAATTTGATTTAAACTACTCTTGTGTTTAACTGAAGCAGACCCAAACCATGACACTAAGGGAAAAGATATAATGGATTTGATAAAAGCATGCTAAAATGATGTCCTCATGGTCTTGTCTATATGAAAGTGGTACAGTTTCCTCAGGCAGCACAGGCGCTGTTGTCCTTTTTTACAGACAGCTTCACAGTTCTTCTGGAAGTTTAATCAATAATAATATAATAAGAGTCAATAATTGCCCCTAGATATCTGTATGATTCTACTTGATCCACTAGTTGACCCTTTATAGTTGTGACCTCATATCTTGGAGTTTTACCAAAATCAATGTACATAATCCTTTGTTTTGGATATGTTGAATTGAAGGTGTGACTTCTCACACCACTGGACAAAGTCTTCAATTATTGGTCCATGGCCTCTGTCATTTTTGTGGAGCAGGCTGACGATGATAAGTAAGTAATAAGTAAGTATAATAAGTGAAGATGATAAGTAAGTATAATACTCTTTTGATCCCGTGAGGGAAATTTGGTCTCTGCATTTATCCCAATCCGTAAATTAGTGAAACACACTCAGCACACAGTGAGGTGAAGCACACACTAATCCCAACGCAGTGAGCTGCCTGCAACAACAGCGGCGTTCCGTGCTCAAGGGCACTTTAGCCATGCCTACTGGTCGGGGTTCGAACCGGCAACCCTCCTGTTACAAGTCCAAAGTGCTAACCAGTAGGCCACGGTTGCCCCAATGACGGAGTCGTCCGTATACTTAATGATGGTCCTATTTGCATATTTGCTCTAACACGTGTTTGTGTATAGGATGCACAGGAGGGGTGAAAGCACACACCCCTGTGGTGAGCCTGTAGAAGAGCAAAGCTGGCCAGACAGAACTCAGTTACTCTCTTGTCCTGTTTGTTAAAAAATCCAGAATCCAACCAACAAGATTATAACTAAAATCAAATTGTTCAACAAGGCGGTTTGGCTAGGATATGAGGTTGGATTGTATCAAAAGCAAATCAATAAAAAGAATCTGTGTATGGGACCCATTTCCTTCAAGGTGTTTGAAAAGCAAATAAAACAGACTGAGAGTGGCATCTACTACTATGCGTGGCCTGTCAGCAATGGGATCCAATGCGTGATCCTTAAAATCTGTGACGTAAGAGCGACAGGTCTAAAATCATTAAGAATTTTACAACTGCTACCTTTGGGGACTGGGACCACTACAGCATCCTTCCAGATATTTGGTACATGTTGTAACTCGACACTATTCTCGATTGGTTTTCAACAGAAATCCTGTGATTGTAAAGCCGTCCTTACTTTCCAGATCGACGTCCAATAATTAAAACTGAGGGATTTCTGACTTGCTAATGTCTTCTACATTGGTTGAGAGAGTGGAGATGTCGGCGCCGAGGGGCGCAGTCACGAGTTATCAGGCTGGTTGATACTGAGGTATTGTGTGAGTAAAAGGGAGTAGAAACAGTGTGACTGATCACTCTGCTATAGGTTTAGTTATCATTACTGACATTGAGTTCAACGTTACACCAGGCTCTGATCAACAAACTGCTCAAAATAAATTATCATACGGATAGCTATCATTTGAGGATTTAGGTTTGAAAGAAGAGCGCATGTTTCGGCGAACCGGTGACTTGCAACATTATTGCAAATTCGACAAGCAAGCTTTAGATTTATCGGAAACCAAAACAGGCCGGCGTCAAATGATTTGTTCAGTCGCTTACTGTGCGGTCTGAATTTCAACTAAACCACAATACTTACTTTGAATGAACCAGCAAAATGCCACTGTTATTATCCATTTAGCAAAACCGGGGCCCATCTTCCTGGTTTGAAATCACAACTGGAAAAACACAGGAAGTTAGTATTTTCCGCTTCCGCTCCAGGGACTCCTTCTTCGTCTCTGGTTGTAGTCAATGTAGCCAATCCACAGCAGGACTCTGCTGTCACCCATAGGCAAAGAGTTGCAGTGCCTGTTTGCTAACCAGAGAATGTCTTACTGATTCTTCAATTTAGCCTATAATATGCCATAGGCCTACACAGGCTACCAGACAGGGCCAGAAAGTTGGAGTCGTAACAACAATCTTCCTTTGGATTCACAGTTTACCTGGGAGGCAGATCCGGTCGGCCAGAAGGTTTCATACAGCGCCCCAGATGTTTTGGGTAGGAAGGAAAAGTTAAAAAATAAATTATAAATATTCACATTGGTCATTGATATGTGCCATAAGGAATCTATCTATGATACGATAAACATTCTCTGATATGATATGATAAATTAACTAAACCTAGAACTGCTGCTAATAGGCTATGCTATGCACCAGCCCTGTGAATAGGTGTACCCTGAAAATCAATGCATTATACTGGAAATAAGACGGGACAAAAAAATAAATAAACATATATATTAGACTCAGTGCATTTTAAGTTACATCAAGAGGGTGAACTTTTAAAAATATACCCTAGTTTAGGCTGTTCAATTTCTTTCCCCTTATAAAGGTACAGGCCAAAATGTATCAGCTGTTCACTTGGTTCACCTAGGACTATGTGTGGTGCATGGTATGGAGGAAGGTGGGAAATGTCTCAGGTAGGCCTGAGTAATGTTATATCACATATGGAGGGTATATGCTTTTATAAAATACATAGTTTAGGCCAAAATTTATCAGTTAAACACTAAATACAGAACAATGTATTATGGTATGGAGGAAGGTGGGACTGGTGAGGATATAGGCTTCTAGACCCCTTTAGCCGGTGGTGTAATGATAGTGCAATTCCCATGTTAATCATATTTACAATATGGCTGGGCTAAAAACAAATCAGATCCCATTTTTGTTGCAAATGACAGAATGACATGACAGATTTTTAAAGCATTCTACAAATGATTATGAGCAGAGGTCTCTGAATTAGTGATTCATATTTTAATTGAATTAATATATCTACACCATCTACAATACATGACCATAAAGGAATACAGATTTGGCAATTTTACATTTTTGTAATTTGCTACATTTTAGCAATGTGACTCCAAATGGCTTGTTGAGACCATGTCTCGCTGATGGCACCCACTGAAAATGGACACGCCATCCCCAATGTGTCCCCAGACTGACTCTGTCTGGTCCAGCTCTGGTATTGGCTGTAAAGAAACTCCTTTAAGTTCCCTAAATAAACTTCTATTTAGCCTGAAATATGTATTTGATAAATATTATTTCAAAGTAATTCATTTGTCAGTTATGAGTATAATCGTAAACATATAATGTGAATAATGATGGTAACTAGAAAAGCATTTCCTGAAGGAAATACAGTGCATGAAAATGCTAAAAATATGATGTAAAATATCATACAGAGTAAAAACATATTGGTTGCTAGGTAGATGAGGTTTAATATAGTTAGAATGACTGAACAGTTGAATAGGTGGATATGTTTAAATGGTTAAATTATTTGCTAGGTAGATGAGGTTTAATATAGTTGGAATGACTGAACAGTTAAATAGGTGGATAGTTTAAATGGTTAAATGATGTTGTGGACAGAGGAAACAGTTGAACAGGATAGTTTAAATGGTTAAATTATTTGCTAGGTAGATGAGGTTTAATATAGGTGGATAGTTTAAATGGTAAAATTATTTGCTAGGTAGATGAGGTTTAATATAGTTGGAATAACTAAACAGTTGAACAGGACCCTTTCAACAATAAAAACAAAAACAATGCTTGAACGTTCTATTTGGGCCCCAATCTACTTCCTCTGCATTAAGATAACATATGGAATGTTAAAAAGGAAGTCTTGTGGGGCCAACTATGATGCTGATAATGGAACTCTCTTGAAAGGGTCCATATTAACCCTTAAAGGTGTAGGTTTTTGAACATTCTAAGTTCCGCAACAATTGAAGGTTCCAAAATTCTATGTTGAATTCAATGAACCCAGATATTCTTTAGAATGTTAATTTCCCAACATTCCCGTCACACCGGTGTGACGGTACTCCTTTAAGGGTTAAGAGAATGAGACTGTATGCTTAAAGCCTGAGAAACTGACAGTTGATGCAGGTGGCCTGGCCACCTGGCACAAGATTCTAATTGCTGTGATGTCATAAAGGCCTAATAGTTTTTAATTAATAGTTTAATCAATCAATCAATCAATCAGTTGAACTGGCTCTTTGATGGGGCCTAGATGAGCAGCTGGAAGTTGATACACGTGCAAATCAAGTTAATTAGCTCATTGTGATGTCATCAGCTCAATGTTAAGTCTATGGGGAAATTTTGAGTAGTTTTTAATAAATAGTTTAAAAAGTATAAAAGTTACAAAGATGAAAAATACAAAGCCCAGATGTCCTAAGTAAGACCTACGTAACATAGTTTGAATGTAGTTTGTACGTTAAACGGTTGAAGCTGCATTAATTGCGTTAGAAGAAGAAGAAGAAGAAGAAGAAGAAGAAGCCTAGGAAGAACAGTACAGTGCATTTTCATGCACTGTAATGATGCATTTTCAGGATTCTTCAGGTTCTTCTTTCAGGTGCCTAGAGTCCGGAATAGCCAGTTTTTGATGTGCAACGGCTACCGTAGTTCTAAACGTGGCAGCGCTTGAGAGGTTGGTTGCAATATAGCTCCAAACCACTAGATGGGAGAAATTCTTACACAGGGGGGCTTTAAAGGGACCCTATGCAGTTTTAGCAAATTCTTTGCTGTTTTCTTGCTTTTTGCTCTACCTTGTTCTAGCCGATGTCTGGCATGTATGTGTGTAGTGCAGTAAAGCAATTCTTTACATCGTGAGGCCGCGAGACTAGTTGCAAACAGTTACAGTCAAAGTTGCAAGGCTGGTTTTTCAGCTCACAGAGAAGCGAGACAGTGACCCTTCACCCCAGAAAAAGTCATATAACCATTCCAATATCTCCGAAGCTGTTAAGTTAAGGTATATTAAGCTAAAAAAAACAGCATAGTTCCCCTTTAAGGCAACTTTTAAGAGCAATAGTAATACATAATACAATTTTAAAACAATGATGTAGATATGCAGTATGTGGATGTGTACAAAGTCCAATAATCAAGTGTCAGGACCCTGTCAGACCTGTACCAACCCCGCCCCTTTTCTGTAAATATTTCCATCTTTAGCAGGGGGCTGTAGCTATGCCGGTGTGCACAGGTGTGGCTGTTGCCCTGTGGCTGATGCCCTGTCCCGTGCCTTGGATGTGGATGGCTGAGTGATTGTCATGTCTTGTTCTGTCTCATCTGTCCTTGTGTCTCTCCTGTCTCCTGTCCGGTCTATCCTTAGATCTGCTTTTTCCAGGCACCAGGAGATTGCTGGTTGTGCTGAGACATGGAGGTTTGGGGGAGTCTAGAGGGTAGTGGGATGTTACAGACTGGTGGTGGATGGGTTGCTTAAGTCTGGTTGGGTTATGGGTGTTGATGGTGGTTGGTTTTTATTGTTGTCTATGCCCTTTTGTTTTTAAACATTTCATAGCTTAAAATTGTTTGGTATTGTTTGATTATGTTTGCTCTTGGTGCTGACGTCCCATGGTGGGTTGTCTGTTTTAAGGGGGGGGGGGGGGGGGGGGGGGTCAGGACCCTGTCAGACCTGTACCAACCCCGCCCCTTTTCTGTAAATATTTCCATCTTCCAGCAGGGGGCTGTAGCCATGCCGGTGTGCACAGGTGTGCTGTGGTTGGTCCTGATGAGCCAGACATTAAAAGGGCCCGCTCTCAGGATGCAGACGGACTCCCTCTCCTCTCACCGTCGTTATAGTGCTTATGTTATGTTTTGTTATGCTGTCGAACACTTGTACTTATACCCCTAGACACTATGCACAACATTTTACTTTTTAGCTTTCACATACTGACTTTTCTATAATTATTTAAGCTAACTGCCTCAAAATGACGGCACAAGTTCAAATTCATGCAAGGCATGACATGTTTTAACGTTATTTGTTATTGAATGTACTCTAATACCTCTGTGAAGTTGATGTAAATGGGTGTTTCCGCAACTACGAGCACTTTTATGTCCCTGTACTTAAATTTTGGGTTTCTTTCAAAATTTAACATGAAGCTTAATAAATATATACACTGTGCTATTATACATCTTGTCTTAAAATATTAACTTATGTAAAGAAAATTTTATTTAATACGATTTTTAAAGCATTTTAGTGGTCCAAATACCACTTTTGTACATGTCCCTCACCCGAGTCTCAGTATTGAAAGCTAAAACAAGCTAATTAAATTGCAAAATGACATTATTTCAAATGGATGTGTTTCATTACTCCTCATTTAAGACTCTTCAAATCAAAGTACACCTGTCCCTTACTTTTGAGTCCTTACCGCAACTTTAAACTAAATCCCATCATGTTTTACAGATTGTGATGGTTAAAATGAATATTTATAGGGGTTGATTTTGTCATATTGAAGGGCATCAAAAGACCCTAGTTGCAGAAAGACCCAAATATGTATAAAAGTATTTTGATTCATTTTGTGCAGGCAAAAGACAGGAGAAGTGGAGGAAAAGGAGAGGGAGTTTTGAAGAGGTGAAGGAGAGGGAAAATAAAGAGAAGAACAAAGACTGAACATTGGTAAGTAAGAGTCCTACATTTAAACATCTAATTTGCCACTCAAATAAATACTTGATATAGGCCTAGGCTAAATGTAAGTATGACAATTCATATTAGATTAGATTCAACTTTATTGTCATCATGCAGAGTACAAGTACAAAGACAACAAATTGCACTTTGCGTCTAACCAGAAGTGCAAAAAAGCAGAAAAGTGCAATGTGAAGTATAGACAGGACACGAAATATAGTGCCGTGTAGACAGTAGTATACAGTTGGTTTACAGAAGGTGGTTTACAGTAATATAAATTAAATATATGTGCAGTGTATTAGCAGTTACTCTGGCTAAATGTTTTTTTGTGTGCCTGTAATTTTAGTTAATGGTTTCTGCTCAGGATGTGGACATCGGGACAAGGAGGCTATCCGTTCTTAAAGCCTTAATCATCTACCTTGGTGAATCTGTTCATCACGTGAAAGAAAGTCAGGTAAGGCTATCTCCATTTCCTTTGCATTCATCACTGATGTGACAGTGCCCTTGACTACATAGGACATTGGCATATGGTCGGTCTGTGCATGGGTTGTGTAGTAGCCTACACATAGCTGTTGAAATGCCACTTCCGGTAGGTCCCGTTGTTGATACTGCTGAATGGCGGATTGCCACCGTACAGTATGACGAGTGTCCTGTGGCGTGCGTCTTACTTTGCTGAAATATATTCTAACCCCTACTGCAAACTCTTCACCTCCACTTACTTTACACTCCCTCCCGCATACTTTCTTCTCCAATCCCCCTCTCCAGCTCTGTCTTCTAGCCACCCCACCCTAATTCTTCCACTTGACTTCATGTATTGTTTTTTGTCTCTCAGGATATACAGGAAACTGGATGGGAGCTGCCAATGGCCATCGTAATCAATGGGACGGACATTCAGGTTGTCATTGAGGGCACAGAGGTCCTAAGGGAAGTGCCTTCAATCGCAGCTGCTTTAGCAATACTGTTTGGACTCACATATGTATTGAACCTAAAATACCCAAAAGAATTTTACTTTCGAGTTTCTTCAAAAAGTCCTGATGGAACTGGATCCGAAAAATCGTCTGTGCACTCTTCTGTATAGTCAGTAAAGGAAGGTGTTTCTTGGAAATTGTTTTGTCTGTGAAAAAGTGAATAGCGAAGCTAGCGAAGCAGTCATATAGGGATTGTCAACGTTTTTTTTTTTTTCCCCATCATCTACTTCCTGAATTTTTGGTCAACGATACCCGGGACACCGAACCACCGGGGCACATGAAATTTGGTGGGTATGTAGCCCCACTAGACTAAACGGACAAATTCGTTTCGTCCCCGAGGGCCACTCCCCCCTCCCCCCGTGCTGGGCCCCCCCAACCGCAAAAAAAGCAGTTTTTCCTAAATAACTACCTGAACCGTGGCATTGAGGATGAAGAATCTTTTATGGTATGTTGGTCTCAAGGGCCCACATCAATCTGGCCCATAATCACTCATTTGTGATTTGCACCCCCCCGGTAAAAAATGAAAATGCAATATTATTCTGCTTTAATCGCCCCTATCTTCAGTTAAGATGTTCAGAACTGCACCAAATTTTATGTGTATGATTGACCTGGCATTCTCTGGGCGTATGGCAAGTTTCGTAGAATTTCATCCATGGGGGGGTCTAAAAAAAATTAGGTTATGTGTACATTTAGTGACTGTACACTCATTGGCCTGTAGATGGCGGTGCACACATACACATGCACACACACACAGGCACCCACATACTATCGGTATTAGAACGGCCGATACATAATTACAAATTCAGTAGGATTAAAAGAAAGCCAAAATAAATATTCATCATCATCATCATGGCTGCATTTCCAGTATTGGCGATAAGTAGTCGTTTGTCCACTAGATGGCGCGTTGTTGCAGTGAGACGTAATTTTGTTGGAAGTTAAAAGTGGGTTGGAAAAACAATGGACGCTTCATACAAGGAGTGTAGTTTACCGCAGAGAACGTCTAATAAGGATAGGATGATGTTCACATGAAATGTAATTTCCATTTCTTCTTGAGCCCGAAATAAATCTGAGGATGTTTATCAGACATGCTTGGTTTTTACTGCAGGTACGTTAATCTTATAATATCAATAAGGACCTGGGTAATGTTACCGTTAGCGTTGGTTGAGTGATGGAGGCCAATTTGATTGATTGCATTTGTAGAAAACTATAAATGCGGTTATTCACCCCTTGCAAGTGACGTCACGTTTTGTTCGCGCCACAGCAAAATAGCCTAGTGGACGGCAAGAACACGAATCAAATCAATGGGTTGTAAATGGGACATATCGCACAGCTAGGAGATCATAGTGAGATTTAACCGTAGTAATGCCCTTCCACGACTGTTGGCTTATTGTTTGGAATACAACAACATCCCATGTTCTTGCATAGATATATTTTGGTTTGTTTTCTTTGTGTTTCGGGAGTATTTCAACCACAATTGCATGCTTATCTCCTCAGTGTATGAAGCACAGCAGCGGTTGCTATAGCAACCATAGACTCTGAACAGGACGGCAGATAGCACTTAGGCAAAGTGTTTGGCAAGATCTGAATGTAAACAGATAATACCGTTCAAGTTTTTTTTTTATTTCCTATTTCTTTCAATTCTTTAACTTAAGATATGTAAGTATTCGCTGGGCAACGTACAAACTGACGAGTTACATTAGGCCTAGCACTATGAGCTACGATAAACGTTAGCTAGAATAGCTAGCTTCTAAGTGTGGCAGCTAGTTATTATTTCATGTTCTGATATGACATTCTTAACGTTTTGACTATGTTACAACTGATAAAAGCAAGACAAATAAAGTAACCAAATCGCTTTGCAATATTTTAGTCCAGAAATACTTATGGGTGTTCATTTACCATAATGTTAATTACAGTAGCCTAACGTAACGTTATCTCCCCTTGCTGTTACCACCAGTTTTAATAACTTTACATTTGCGATCATGACCCATTTCATCTAACAACACCACTGGCATCTTCTTTGACTATCAGACCCCAAACAGCAATACATTGAACTACAAAGATGT